>NC_059440.1:3472864-3739105 GCF_021028975.2 Sphaerodactylus townsendi | reverse complement strand
AGCCAATCGGAACGGAGCGGCGAAGAGGCACAGGATGATCCCACCCTCTGAGCTGGGATCAAGCTGGTTGCAGTGGGGAACAACAATGGCTTCGACCTAGGTCAGTACCCTTCTCAGGGAACTGGGTCGAACCTATTTTACTCGTGCGCGGAATCGCCCTTAGATCGCAGGCATTGATTCCACTGTACATGGCCTTGACCAGCACCAGAGAAAGCAACCCAACCCCCATCCACAGTACAGCACAAAGCAGCTCCAAAGCACCCCTTCTAAAGGCATTCTGGCAACAGCCCTCCTTTACATTTACCCGATCTCCCCGATTTATTCAGATTACACTACTTGTTGGACAACCCTGATCCTTCTCTATGTATGATAGTGACAGACTTTCTCCTGGAAATTACTAAATGCCAGTAGATTTCCTTCATCCCAACATGTATATCCTGTATTGTATATGCTTTTTAATCTGTTTTTATAATTGTTGTACTGCTGTCTATGCCAATAAAGGCTTGCTTCCTTTCAACGCAGCCATTTTCATCCAGGGGAACTGACCTCTGCCATCTGGAAATTAGCTGTAATTCCAGGAGATCTCCAGGCTGTAGCTGGAGATTGGCAACCCTACTGGAAGGCTGTGGCATGCAAATCTTGCTCGTTGCTGCCCCCATCTGCAGCAGTGGTGTAGGAGCAGCAGTGGCGTAGGAGGTTAAGAGCTCATGTATCTAATCTGGGGGAACCGGGTTTGATTCCCAGCTCTGCTGCCTGAGCTGTGGAGGCTTATCTGGGGAATTCAGATTAGCCTGTACACTCCCACACACGCCAGCTGGGTGACCTTGGGCTAGTCACAGCTTCTCGGAGCTCTCTCAGCCCCACCCATCTCACAGGGTGTTTGTTGTGAGGGGGGAAGGGCAAGGAGATTGTCAGCCCCTTTGAGTCTCCTGCAGGAGAGAAAGGGGGATATAAATCCAAACTCTTCTTCTTCTTCTTCTTCTTCTTCTTCTTCTTCTTCTTCTTCTTCTTCTTCTTCTTCTTCTTCTTCTTCTTCTTCTTCTTCTTCTTCTTCTTCTTCTTCTTCTTCTGCCGGTGCTGTGGGTCTATGGTTGACACAACGCCACTTGGGAGAGAAGCAAAGGAAATTGACGTGGCCAGCAGGAATCCAGCCGTGATCCTTTCACTGCAGTAGTTCTTAGCATGGCAACTGTAGTTAAAGTCTAGCCAGCTGCCAAACAGCCTCTCAAGGCAACAGAATTTTCATATTATGCAGACAGAGAGAGAGAGAGAATGGTGGGTTATCCTTTATTGTTCACACGAAATTGCAGCTATTATGTAAACAGACGGTTGCAAATCCATTTTTGGAGCACATAGCATTTTTGCTAGCTTTAGCATTGGCCTCATTGTCTGGTGTTTGTGTCTAATCTGGAGCAAAAAAAAACACAACTGGCACGGGGAAGAATAATAAAATAATAAAATATTGAATGTAGCTGAGAGAAATGGGAGACCAAGCAGATGTATGGCACAGAGAGAGAGAGAGAGAGAGAGAGAGAGATCTGAAATTCATAGCAGTTTTTTTTAATGGAAGTATGTGTTCTAGATTTCTAGGCTATTTACCTCATACACCATCTCATGCAGCCAGAAGTAAAGCCCGTGGTCCTAGGTTTCCTAGAAAATACCACAGAATGGCATTTTTTCCTCTACTGAGAGAAGCCAGTTAAGAATCTTTCCAAAGGAACCATTCTCCTATATTTTCCAGTTGTCAGCAAAGATTGGTTCCTAGAGAGGCTAATAACAATGTTGGAATAAGTGGCATGCCTGGACAAGGGGGAGGGGCGCTATGTATCTCTAAGCCCGTGGTGGCGAACCTTTGGCACTCCAGATGTTATGGACTACAATTCCCATCAGCCCCTGCCAGCATGGCCAATTGTCAGGGTGGCTCCAGGAGGGAGCATCCAGGTTTGGAGACCTTTGCTACTGGGGGTTCAATTTTATGGGCCCCTGGGAGCCTCCTGTTCCAACCTCCTAGTGGCTGGTGAGTTCTCTGTCTTGCCCTGCCAGCCTGGTGCTTGCTCCTCAGCCTTCATGGCCCTCCCCCTTGATTGCAGCCTGGCCGAGGCTGTGTCACCTCCCACCCCCACCCCCATTCTTTGAGGCTGCAATGGGCTGTTGATTGCAACCTGGCTAGGGCTGTGCTGACTCCACCCTTTCCCCTGTAACTGCTGAGGTTTGTTCTTGCTGCTGAGGCTCTCCTGCCATTTCTCTGCAGTTTCTCCCAGCCCCTGGCTTTCTGGAGGACCCTGCTCCTGCTGGTAAGTCCAAGGGCAGGGCTGCCGGTTGGGGGGGGTGACAAGGAGACGGGTGGAACAGGCTGTCTGATACTGGGAAGCAACCCTGGGCCGGGACAAGAACTTACTTTTAAGTAGCTCTGTAGACCCAAGCTAGGGTCCAGACTGTTGTGTTCTGTTTATTGTAAGTAGGATCCCAGTTACATAATTTCTGTGCCACTTAACTGTGTTATGGGAATACTTATATATTTTGCTTCAGTTCTTTCTGGCGGTTCCAGACTTCTAAAATCCTAACGCACTGGTTATTGAATGTTCCATTTTGTCGATTGGAACATTCAGTAACCAATGCGTTGCAAATTTTATACTGGGAATTAGTAATTTTAACTGTATTTCTTAAACTTCGTTTTGTTTTAAAATGTTGTCCTGTGTGCATTTTGTGGATTGTACTGGCTCACAATGTGTAATCTACCTTGAGTACCTACGAGAAAGGGGAGCTATACATGAATACATAAATTTTGGGAGCTACCTACAGCAGCTATTTAGGGACCTCAAATAAGATCAGCTGTTCCCATTGTTATGACAGGGAAGGCAGAGACTCCTTTGAATGGAGAAACCCATTTTGTCCAGAAGATGTCACTGATCCGCTATCATTTCTGACTGTGAGCTCCCAGTATCTAGGCAATAGTCTTAAGCAGCAGTGGCGTAGTGGCTAAGAGCAGGTGCACTCTGATCTGGAGGAACTGGGTTTGATTCCCAGCTCTGCCACTTGAGTTGTGAAGGCTTATCTGGGGAATTCAGATTAGCCTGTACACTCCCACACACACCAGCTGGGTGACCTTGGGCTAGTCACAGCTTCTCGGAGCTCTCTCAGCCCCGACCCACCTCACAGGGTGTTTGTTGTGAGGGGGGAAGGGCAAGGAGATTGTCAGCCCCTTTGAGTCTCCTGCAGGAGACAAAGGGGGGATATAAATCCAAACTCTTCTTCTTAAGTTAATTTATTGTCCCCTCCACGGGGAATTCTGGGAACTGTAGTTCTACTGGGGTGGTGGTGATAAGGGTCTCTACTGGAAATGAAGGCATCATCACCAAACCAATATTCCCAGTTGGGTTGTCCACTCTGGACTGGGAATTGCCTGGAGATTTGGGGGTGGGGACTATGGAGGGGAGAGTTTGGGGAAGGGCGCTGTTGCCAGACTGACCGGTGGTGGACCAAAGGACCCTGTTTTGAATAAAAGACAGTGGCACCTCTGCCACCTCAGCCAATCTTGGGATGCCCAAAAGCAGTGCCCAAATAGAGAAGCTTGTTTTGGGAATGCAGGTGCCCCTCCTGACATCATTTCAAGGGTGTGAGTGTGAGCAAAAAGGGATTGAAAATGGTTTACAAACGTTTTAGTTTTGTGTGGAAAGGGTGTCTGCAGTGGCGTAGCGCCAAGGGGACAGGGAGTGCATGACGCACCAGGCGCGTACCAATGTGGGGGCGTGGAAGGGGCATTCCGGGGCGGGGTCTGGCAGGCGCAGGGCAAGGGTACAGCGTTCCCCGGGGGCAGTTCCCCCTCACTCTGGTCCTGGGTGTCTGTCTACACCAGGAGTCTGCCACCTGTGCCTCTCCAGATGTTCATGTTCAAGGCCAATTGGCCATGCTGGCAGGGGCTGATGGGAATTGTAGTCCATGAACATCTTGTTTTTTTTAATAAATAGTGTTTATTAAATTTTCCATATCATACACAAACGAAAGAATAATAGCGTTTTGGTTTTTTTAACTAAAAACAGTTGAAAGATTTACTTATTCAATTCCCCTATTTGGGGATTGTCTCAATCTGTTAACTCTATCTACATCAATCAGTTTGGGCTTCAACCAATCGTCATTACACATCTCAAAAATCAAATCGAATATCACATACTAGCTTGATTTTTTTATACTAGATTAACTTTTTACAATGTTTCCACTCCTTTAACAGAACAGGATGGATAAAAAAGAAACAGTTTACAAAAATACAGAAAGTACAGCCCTCTTCCAATCCTTTAGTATACTTGAAAGGAGGTCCCAAAGAATTCCTTCAGTAATGCCCAGTCTTTTTTTTTAATTGGTTTTCAAAAATTAAAATGTGTAATGATACATTAACAAAAAGAAAAGTACAAATAATATTGCATAATCAGAAGCTGTCCATAAGTTCTCCCTTTCTTCAATAAGGGAATTATACAATAAAGAAAAAGAAAGAAAGGCATGAAGGCCTTTACTGTTACATGCTGTTATTTCACAACGTTACCATATTGATGTTAGTAATAGGCACAAAAGGAATTTTTTAAGAAAAAAAAATGTACAGTTAAACAAGTCATTATTGCATATCTTCCCCACTAATACAATAGGGTGGAGATTCTTATGTAGCTACTAACCAGATTAAAAACTTATCTTGCTACAGAGTGTACTGATATTCCCCTCCCCTGCTTCTAATTACGCTCTGTAGTTAACCCCTCCCCAGGCCTCCCCAACAGCATTCCCGTATAAAATTAATATATCAACTCCCAAACTACTCATAGTTGTCTTTAAAACATTTTTAATTCTAATCTACTTTGTTATTACTAATTATCTAATATTTAAAACCAGTTATTCATTTATTTATTTCTGACCTTCTATTCTTGTTCTGAAATATCTGTTGCTTCACATCTGTAAAAAGAGAGAAGAATTTGTTAGTATTTCAGTTTCATGTGTTTGTATTATATGAGAGTGTTATTAGTTCATTTATAATAGTATATTTGTATTATTCTATCAGCTTAAGGTTAATCGGTTAATAATTCCATGTTTTGAAGTTAGTATTCTCTCGGTTTAATTATTTGGTTATGTCTCTCTGACAGATATCTAAACCAAAGTGTCCATTTTTTGACGTATTCTTCAGAGTCTTTATTCTTTAATTGGTTTGATAGCCTGTCCATCGTTGCATAGTATGACATTTTATCTTCCCATTCTTCTAACGTTGGTATATAATCCGTTTTCCAGTGTTTTGCCAAAGTAAGACGAGCTGCTACAGTCAGTAATGCCCAGTCTTTATATTTATCCTTGAGTTGCAGTTTCCCAGTCAGTAAGTCTAGGTCCATGTAAGTCCATAGTTTTACATACCAGTCCTGGAGAGTAGGTAATTTCGGTGACTTCCAATATTTGGCTATTTCCATACGGGCCGATGAGGCTATATATGTTAGTAATTTTGAATGACAAGATACATTTTTATAATTATATAACCCCAGTAGATAAACTTCCGGCAGCATTTCAAATTTTAATTTCAATATTTGCTGAGTTTTCTTGTGTATCTTTCTCCAAAATTTTTGTATTTTTTTACACGTCCACCAGGAACATCTTGTTGAAGCAGCCGATTTACTCGGAGTAGACCACCTTGTAGGACGCAACATAGACAAGAACTGACAGACACACAGTCACCAGTGCAGTTCTATTTATTGCTATCTACTAACAAAGTGCTTCGCCAGACCGCAGGTGTTTTCAGGTACACCTCACTCTGCTGTCTGTGCTAACTATATACAAAAGTGGTACCAGTCAGGTGCCCTCACCTTATCAGATTTGCACACGGTACAAGCTGTGCACTCGGTACTAATCTGCACACGGCACCTGTTAGAAGGAGGGTCCAGCTGTCATTTAGATTTTGCTCATCTAAACATTTACACATGTTCTGACACATCTGGAGTGCCATAGGTTCGCCACTACAGGTTGAGGGCGGTGCAAAAGCTAAAGAGTTGCCAGTTGTAAGGTTGTAGTTCGACCTTGGAGAGGTTCTCGCCGGAGGTTTTGGCTCAACGCCCGGGAAGGGGAATTTTACTGTTTTGGTTATCTTTCACTTGCTTTCTTGCCTCTGTGAAAGTCTGTGTGAAAAACTGCCTTGTTTATATTCTTTTGGCGGGAGCCTGTCTGATGCCCGGTTGCTTGAGATCTGGGTGTTAGTTCTCGCATTGCCTGTTCCTGACTAAGAATGCCAGCTCAATAAAGAACTTAACACGGTTGCTTTTGACTGGACTTTACTGGTTCGTTACACCAGTTTTCACTGCATCCAGTTTCGAAGACCCAAATCTGATGCTCAATCTCACACTCGTCTTGTCTTTGCAGAGGCATCCTAAAAGCCTGTTCTTTTCAAATCTCCCAGACAGAACACAAAGAAGAGGAGCACACTTCTATGCAATTTGAAAAAATAAAACTCTGCAGTTCCAAAAAGCAGCTCCCGATCGTGCCAGCTCGTTCACCCACACCCTTGATATCCCATCAGGATTTTTGGCATGTTATCTTTCATCAGGATTCAATCGCCCCATTTCCCAACAACCCTGTCTGTGGTTCATCTCTTGCTGAAGCAGACTCCGGGCTTCCCCAAGACTGGCAGGAACCAACATGCAATTTGTGTGCGAGCGATTTCCCTCCCCTTAAATTCCCTGTGAGGTGTTGCTCGTAGCGGCTGCAAAAACCTGCCAGTTTGGAACTAGGAACGAAGTGGCTCCAGGGGCAAAGATAATGGAAGCTGCTGATCTCAGCTCTGGGAGAGAGAGAAAAATAGCAACGGGTGCATTTGAGCATCAATCTGTCAGCAGCGCAATACCCTAGTCGGGAATAAAAGAGGAACGGCCTCGTGCTCTGTTGGGGTGAGGCATCTGCCCAGATTGGTGGAAGGCAGGACAAGGCACCTAATTAGACCCGCATGACAAGTTAAGCCAAAACCGAGGCGAAAGCTCCGTCACACCCTATTCTGAGTCCCACAAGTTGAAGCACATTGAAGGCATGGGCATAGCCAGAGGTGGGATCCAGCAGGTTCTCACAGGTTCCCGAGAGTAGATTACTAATTATTTGTGTGTACCGAGAGGGGGTTACTAATGGGTGATTTTTGCCTTAGTTACGCTCCTCCCCTCCGCAGTAGCGCGCAGAACTTGAAGCAGTCTAGCAGGAGGTGCACCGGAGTGCGTGGCAGCCTGCGCCTGCGTGCATTCGTTTCCCGCCCAAAGACCGGCGCAGCGGCTGCGTCCTTGCCACAGCCTCGCCCAGGAATGCCCCGCCCAGGAATGCCCGGCCACGCCCCCGTAGTGCCCCGCCCAGCCCCATTGGCGCTACGCCACAGTTTGAATCCCACCCCCATGGGAACCTGTTACTAAAATTTTTGGATCCCACCACTGGGCATAGCAAGATGTTTCAAGAAATCCTGAAAATAAGAGACATTCCGGAAACAAGAGGCCCCTTCCGCACACGCAAAATAATGCGTTTTCAAACCACTTTCGCAACTGTTTGCAAGTGGATTTTGCCATTCCGCACAGCTTCAAAGAGCACTGAAAGCAGTTTGAAAGTGCATTATTCTGAATGTGCGGAATGAGCCAGAGTGTGCAGGTCCAAAGCAACATCTCTCTCACACACACACACCCGCTCTCACACCACCACAAGCGATAGAATATTTTTTATTACAGCCAACTAGAAAAGTACAAAGTAGGGTACAAGTGTTCTCTAGAATTCTGTATAGGTGTTGCATCTACGAATCATTGAACACTGAGCTGTCGTACTGTAGCAATTATTTGCGAAGGCGTGTTGCACAGGTCTTCTATAGACTCGCCTGCTGGTTTGCGTCGATTAGAGAGGAGTCGGTTCCTCTGGAAACCACTAGACATGCTTCTTTTTAACTAAACAGCCCTATTTGTCTGACTTCTCTGCCCCATCCTTGAAGCTGCTGGAGGTTGAGGACAATCTTGGTCTACAGCTGTGAAGAGAGAGAGAAAGAGAGTTCGGCCTGGCTGACTGAGAAGATTCGGCTGAATGCAGGAACTTGGAATACTGTGTTCAGTTCTGGTTGCCACATCTCAAAAAGGATATCGAAGAGATAGAAAAAGTGCAGAGAAGGGCAACGAGGATGATTGAAGGATTGGAGCACCTTCCTTGTGAGGAGAGGCTGCAGCGTTTGGGGCTCTTTAGTTTGGAGAGGAGACGTCTGAGGGGGGATGTGATTGAAGTCTATAAAATTATGCATGGGGTAGAAAATGTGGACAGAGAGAAATTTTTCTCTCTTTCTCACAATACTAGAACCAGGGGGCATTCGTTGAAAATGCTGGGGGGAAGAATTAGAACTAATAAAAGGAAACACTTCTTCACGCAACGTGTGATTGGTGTTTGGAATATGCTGCCACAGGAGGGGGTGATGGCCACTAACCTGGATAGCTTTCAAAGGGGCTTGGACAGATTGATGGAGGAGAAGTCGATCTATGGCTACCAATTTTGATCCTCCTTGATCTCAGATTGCAAATGCCTTAACACACCAGGTGCTCAGGAGCAGCAGCAGCAGAAGGCCATTGCTTTCACCTCCTGCACGTGAGCTCCCAAAGGCACCTGGTGGGCCACTGCGAGTAGCAGAGTGCTGGACTAGATGGACTCTGGTCTGATCCAGCAGGCTAGTTCTTATGTTCTTATGTTCTTAACTTGCACCTGGAAAGGAGGGCAGTTATTTGGGGGTTTATTTTGTAACTAAATAATTTAATGAATAAATATGCCCATTCAGACTACGTGTGGAAGATCATCTTTTGAAATGCTCTTCTCAATAAAAAAAAAAATTCTGCAAATAGAAAATCCAGTTTGGCAATATCCTTTCAGCTTTCCAACTACAGTTCAGATTTGACTGTTCTTTGATATAGGCAATGTCGGCCCAGATACACGGCCTCCAGAGCTATTAAAAATGAACATAGAATGGTGAGCTCCACTGCTAGTCTCTTTATTCACAACTGTGGATTGAAAAGGCTCAATCCCACCAGACTGAACTAAGGCCATTATTGTCCCAATTTTCAAAAAAGGGGATCACACCAGAGGTGGGATCCAGCAGGTTCTCACCAGTTCCCGAGAGTGGGTTACTAATTATTTGTGTGTGCCGAGAGGGGGTTACTAATTGGGTCCGCTTTTCCATTAGAAATTCCATTAGGTCCAAAAATCATAAGGTCCTGATGTTTCCTTATGTATTGGTTAGCTTAAGGTAGAAACGCCGATAAATTCTCCTTCTGTTGGGCTGTTTGTAAACCATGTTTTAGAATATGGTCCAAGTTCCTGTTTGCTGAAAGTATATGCTATGCTTTGGATTTCTAGAAACAAAATTAAGTATTTGAAAGTATTAAGTATTTGACAGGCAGTCAATGAGAGGAGAAGTCGTTTCTGTTGGCAGCAGACGATAGGACTTGCTATAATGAGTTTAAATTATGGACAGAAAGATACCAGCTGGAAATTAGGAACTTTTTTTTTACAGTAACAGAGAAATTATTAATGCCCCACTTGGAATGCCCGGCCACGCCTCTGTCATGCCCTCACTTCAGTCCCATTACAGAAGCTTACCATGCCGTTTGAATCCCACCACCATGGGAACCTGTTACTAAAATTTTTGGATCACACCACTGGATCACACATTGCCATCTAACTACAGACTCATAAGCCTGCTGTCTTGTGCCAAACATCTTTTAGACAAGCTTGTCTCCTGGATTTCCTTAAATGGAATATTGGGACGTGAACAAACTGAATTCAGGAAGAGTAAATCTACTTTGGACCACATATGGTCCTTAACTTATTAAGTACCAAGTATAAAGACAAAGGGAAGTCCAAGTTGTATGTTGCCTTTCTGGATCTTAAGGGTGCCTTTGACTGTGTAAAGAGGAGTCTACTCTGGAAAAATCTGGAAAAAAATGAATATGGATAGTAGGCTCCCTGACCCTTAAAAAGGCATTACATAGGACACCACGTGTCAGATAAAATGTACTCCCGCAGGGTCACACACCCCTAAAATAGTAGTCACAAGGGGTTTTTAAACAGGATTGTGTTTTGGCGCCAGTGTTATTTAATTTATTCTTGAATGATCTTGCTCCAACCCTGCTAGAAATTAATTTGCATGCCCCATGGCTAGGAAATGCCCAGATCCCAGTTTTATTGTAGGCAGAGGAGGCAATCCTTTTGTCAAGATCCAGAATTGACTTAAAACATCTCTTCAACAAATGCAATGAGTACTGTAGTAACATTTCTCTGGTACTGAACTTTGCAAAATCCAAGATGATGGTCTTCTCAAATGTATGCAAGCTGGTTACATGGTTACTAAATGGTAAGCCCCTGGATCAAATTAAAAATTTCAAATATTTGGGCCTTAACTTCCATTTCAAAGCAAACTGGGCCACACAGAGAACAGCACCTTGGCTATTATACATTTCTTTTACACCAAGGGTATGGTGACCAGACGTCCCGCTTTTGGTGGGATAGTCCCGCCTTAAAACAATTTGTCCCGCGGGTTTTTTGAACTGTCCCGATTTTTGGAAGGCAGTGCGGCAGCCTCCCGTGCACGCAGCCGCAGGAGCGCACTGCCTTCTGGGGCGCTCCCTGTTTTCCCACCCTGTCACAGGGCAGGAAACTGGGAGCGCCTCAGAAGGCAGTGCGGTGCCCTCAAGCAAGACGCCGAATTGCAGGGAGTGCACTGCCTTCTGTGACAGGGCGGGAAACAGGAGCACCCCAGAAGGCAGTGTGCTCCTGCGGTTGTGCGTGCATGCGCGCGCGCGCCCACCTGGGTCCCGGTTTACAAAGGTGACAATCTGGTCACCTTAACCAAGGGTATGCACGCAGCAGCTATCAAAGATTTCAATGCCAAGGTGGCCTAGCAAGTACTTTATGAGGTACCACTATGGACAGGAGCCTGGAACCGCTGGGTTGAGCGGATTCCATCTTGCTCCTTGTATAAGATACTAGGTGCCCCCAATTGTGTGCCATATGCTGCTTTGTGTTTAGCAGCTGGTCAACATCTTCTTGAAACCAAGGCATGGTTAGTGACCTTCAAGTTCTGGGTACATCTGTGCTTCAACCTGGAGGTCCCGAGTTTAATGTATGGAGCTTTGCCTGCCCTCCAAAGATCTGAGTGGTGGGCTTGCATAGAAAGCAAAATACTTATTCTAGGTTGGTCACTTGAGGCTTTGGCAGTGTTACCAGCCAATGAAATCCTTCAGAGCTTGAAAAGGAGGTTGACTGACTAAGGCCCTTTCCGCACACGCAGAATAACGCACTTTCAATCCACTTTCAATGCACTTTGCAGCTGTGTGGAATGGCAAATGCACTTGCAAACAATTGTGGAAGTGGATTGAAAGTGCATTATTCTGCATGTGCGGAAGAGGTCCAAGAGTACCAGAATCTAACCAGATAAACCAGTAAGTTCTTTTCCACACTCTACTTTGGAATCTACCCCAAGGTAGCTTGTCTGGCAGTGTATTTAATACAACTAATAGAGCCCAATCAGTGCCGAGCCTTTACTCGAGCAAGATGTAACCTACTCCCGCCAGCTTTGTTGCACGGCAGACAGTTGAAAATTCCCCATCATGAGAGAGTTTGCATATGCACCCTGAATTGTGTAGAATCGCTCGAAGATGTGCTTTTGTACTGCCCTCTCTGTGAGACGACCAGATTAAATCTTTTGCAACAGGTTCTGGCAAAGAAAAAAAGTTTGTCAAGTTACCAACAAAATCATATGTACCTGCTGGCAGATAACTTGAAGTTGCTAATTATAAACTAAGACAACAGTCAGTTCCTATGGCTCACCATTTGCGATGCGCCTTTCAAGACATCAGTAGGAGTTCTATAGCACCGCAGCCAATTGTCAAACTCTGTTATATTATGTATGACTTTCCCCCCTTGTCTGTCTTTATGCTGATGTGCCAATAAGGTTGTCTTGGCTTGATATGGGCATGTCTTTATGTAGGGTATCTTAAGATACCGTTGGTGCACCCAAATACCATCTAGACTCTTGCAAGGGAGGTGACTTAAGATACCCTACTCTAGTAGAGTATATGACTGCAGAGCAGGTAATGTAGATACTCTGTATCACATGACTTTTAAATCCAACTATTTTACTGTTTAATTTTCCCTTTGCTTCAGAATATAGATCAAGCGGAGACATTACCTCTTTTATTAGAAGATAATAGTCGGCCTATCACTCTTTCAGTAAAATGTTATGCCCTTATGATTGATTTTTGCAATTGTTTAGATGCGGTCTGGTATTTTTACATTTTAGTAACCTGCTTAAAACTATTAAGTCAAGGTCAGAGGTGGGATCCAGCAGGTTCTCACCAGTTCCCGAGAGTGGGTTACTAATTATTTGTGTGTGCCGAGAGGGGATTACTAATTGGGTCTGCTTTTCCATTAGAAATTCCATTAGGTCCAAAAATCATAAGGTCCTGATGTTTCCTATGTGGCTGGTTAGCGAAGGTAGAAAACGGGATAAATTCTCCCTGTTGGGCTGTTTTAAAACCATGTTTTAGAAATATGGTCAAGTTCCTTGTTTAAGGAAAGTATACTTCTTTTGATTTCTAGAAACAAAATTAAGCATTTGAAAGTATTACGTATTTGACAGGCAGTCAATTAGAGGAGAAGTAGTTGTTTCTGTGGGCAGTAGACGATAGGACTTGCTATAATGAGTTTAAATTATGGACAGAAAAATACCAGCTGGAAATTAGGAACTTTTTTTTACAGTAAGTTTTTTACAGTAACAGAGAAATTATTAATGCCCCACCCCCGGAATGCCTGGCCACGCCCCTATCATGCCCCACCCAGCCCCATTGGCGCTACACCACTGTTTGAATCCCACCATCATGGGAACCTGTTACTAAAATTTTTGGATCCCACCACTGGTCATGGAGCAGTTCGAGGTGGAGAGAGCAAATAGAAAACCAGTAAAGACAACAGAGAGAGGAAAGAGCTTTCACAGTTGCTGAGTTATGTTTCCATTTGCAGAAAGGTTCTGTTATAATCCAAAGAAATGTTCAGAGGAGGAGTCGGCCACCTGCGGTCAGAAGTGGTCCCATCTGTTCTGCCATGTCAGCATTCTTACACCAGGCCCCACCTGGAGACTGGCAACCCTACAAGGAGGGTTTTCCCAAAGGGAAACCTCCTATCAGGTTCTTATGATGATTCAGATCAGGGGCGTAATGCCCATTGGGCAAGGTGGGCAGCTGCCCAGGGCACCACCTTGTGGGGGGCATCAAAATGCAGGGTTCGTTTTGGGGTATTTTTAGTGGTTTTCCATTTTTGGCCTGCAAGGGGCACAGTTTTTAGGCTAGCAGTTCCAACATTTCAGCGTATCATCAGGAGACTGTCCTTATGCTACCCCCCAATTTTGGTGAGGTTTGGTTCAGGGAGTCCAAAGTTATGGACTCCCAAAGGGGGTGCCCCCATCCCCCATTGTTTGGTCGTGGTGGAATGGCCGCCCATGGGGAGGCCATCCAACTCAGGATGTCCAGGGCTACAGTTTGCCTCATTACACCCCTGATTCAGATGCAAGCTAGCGTGTATCATTCACCCAAAGAGGTTGAGATTCTCATGGATAAATCAACAACGATTTAGCTTGCTGACACCGCCAGGTAACGAGATCCAAAGTAACGTGATCTGGATAGTAGCCCTAGGTGACCTGCCAGCAGTCTGCCCCAAATAGCCATGTATAATTTAACAAGACATGCAGGTTGTCGTTTGTTAGAGTTGGCAGCACGTCCCGTCACTCCCTGAGCATTCGCCCACAAGGTCATCCGGAGACTGTTACAGGCAGACTCGTGGTGTCGAAAGCTGCATTCTGCTAGAAATGGGACTGAACTGGAACATCTCAGGTTCATCTTTGTAAAGGTATCCCTGAGTCGCAGAGCATAATTTATCATGACTGTTTTTTCTTTATGCGTTTAAATATTTGCCCCTGAGCTGAATGGCCCAGGCTACTCGATTTCATCAGATCTCAAAAGCCAAGAAGGGCTATCCTTGGTCAGTATTTGGATGGGAGACCATCATGGAAGTCCAAGACAGAGGCAGGCAATGGCAGTACACCTCTGAAAATAGCGGGGGAGAGAGGCAGGAAAAAGAGCCGCAAAAGTGGTTCTTTTTGAAAGGTCTGCAAGACATTTTATTTGGGTTGTGCAGAAAGGACCATTCAGAGGGACTTTGCACAAATCCCAACCCTAAAATTAAACACCTAAGGAGCAACAGTGGCGTAGGAGGTTAAGAGCTCGTGTCTCTAATCTGGAGGAACCGGGTTTGATTCCCAGCTCTGCCGCCTGAGCTGTGGAGGCTTCTCTGGGGAATTCAGATTAGCCTGGGCACTCCCACACACGCCAGCTGGGTGACCTTGGGCTAGTCACAGCTTCTCGGAGCTCTCTCAGCCCCACCCACCTCATAGGGTGTTTGTTGTGAGGGGGGAAGGGCAAGGAGATTGTAAGCCCCTATGTGTCTCCTGCAGGAGAGAAAGGAGGGATATAAATCCAAACTCCTCCTCCTCCTCCTCCTCCTCCTCCTCCTTCTTCTTCTTCTTGCGTGAGAACCCGTGATGATAAATTTATTACTAGGTTCTCCTCTTGCCTCTCCAGGAAGTTGCAAAAAAAAAAATTAGGCTTGTTGGTTTTTCTTTTGCTAGATCTGTCTAATATCTTCTCCAAGTGCCTCTGTTATTACTCATTTCATCCTCAGAAGTGGTTGTAATTTCCTCTCTGTCTGTAGCCTCTCCTTCTGAAGAAGTGGCTCTATCATCAACCCATCTCACTCTTTTCCGTGATTTATGTTTCTGATGTCAGGATCATGCCTGTCAGTATCTTGATGTCTTGCTGTGTGTGATTTGCAATTGTTTTCCTGTTTCCCTCTTCCTATCCTAGCAATCTCCTGGCACCAGCCCATCTTCAAAGAGGTGTGAAAGGTTCCCAGGTTCTTTGTAGCTTTGTAGTAGAAACTGTAGTGGACATTTGGTGTGGGGCAAAACCGGGGGGATTGAAGGATATAAGTCCTGGATCTGAGCTCTCTAGCTCAGATCCTGCTTTACATTGTTACTCTTCGTATCACCTGGAATAAACTGCTTTTGGACTTTCCTACGGTCTCTGTTATTTCCACGTTCGAGAGTCTGACATCTGACTCCAAGGGTAAACGTTATCTGAGTCGTAATCCCTACTGTCACATGTGATTTTTTTTGTTTAATTCTTTTAAGTCCCTAAAGTGTTTAAAAGATGTTTCTATTTCCTGAACTTTTAAATCAAATTGTCCTGCCTGAGCTTGGTTCTTTAAGGTGTTTTCAGTTTGATTTATCTTTAATCCCACCTTTTGTTCCTCCTCAGTTGTTTTGTCAATTAACAGTAGCATCAGATAAAACAAGCATTTGGTTCTGGTGGGTTTTCCAGGCTGTGTGGCCGTGGTCTGGTGGATCTTATTCCTAACATTTTGCCTGCATCTGTGGCTGGCATCTTCAGAGGTGTATCACAGAGAGAAGTCTGTTACACACAGTGTCTAATGAGAAGTTTAGTGTGGTATATTGTCCATGTCCCAGGGTGGGGAACCAATCATCAAGTGTTCGGGTGGAACAGGAGAAGGTTTACAATTTTATTTAGGATTAAAAATAATAGAAAATATACACACAATCTGCAGACACACACACACAGAGAGTCTCAAGTTGCCTAGGATGTAAAGAGAGGTGATCAATAGGGGTAATAGAGAGGGTGTTGAGGGAAGGGTGATATTTACCAATCTAGAAGAGGTTCAAAGTAGCGGCAACCAGCACCAGCACTGTTCACAGAGAAATAACACAGGTACAATAGAACAAGATTCAAGGGCAAATGGCCTTCATTTGGGAGAACTAGTTATAAGAAAAGTTGACCCTCTTGCTATTGACAAGATTTTTTTAAAAAGCATATACAATAAAGGTCGAAGGAAATCTACTGGCGTTTAGTAATTTCCAGGAGAAAGTCTGCCACTATCATACAGAGAGAAGGATCAGGGCTGTCCAACAAGTAGTGTAATCTAATTAAATCAGGGAGATGGGGTAAATGTAAAGGAGTAAGATTCACATACTTGGATCTGATTTCCTTGAATCTGACACAGTGTAGTAATTGGTGGAACAGGCATTTGTTAAGAATGTTGATCCAATGTGTTTTAATGGTATCTGAGGCTCATTCCGCACATGCAGAATAATGCACTTTCAAACTGCTTTCGATGCTCTTTGAAGCTGTGCGGAATGGCAAAATCCACTTGCAAACAGTTGTGAAAGTGGTTTGAAAACGCATTATTTTGCGTGTGCGGAAGGGGCCAGAATGAAAAAAAAGGTGAGTACCTTTTGGGGATTTGGTTTGCCTTGTAATACTCAGTAAGGGAAAGAGCATGATGCCTCGTCTTAAGCTTTTTTCTCTTTAGAAATAATAATTGTGCCCAATCTGGTTCTGTGGCTATTATAGAATTATCAGAATTATCAGGGTTAACCTTGCCCAAGATGCGGTCTCGTTCTTCTGACGAAAAGGTGAAAGAACCATGCCAAGTGATCCTGATAAATCCAGTATGAAACCAAATAGTAAATGAAGTATCGTGATAGTTACACAAGCCTCAAGAACGAAGAATAGAGTATGAGTATTAAAAAAATTTAACATCTCCATAAGGATTTAGAATTGGAAGGACAACTTGTGCAATTGGTTTGAGCTAAGCTCTGCAGTTCGTCTCATTGTCCAGTTTGACCCTTTACTTGAAACAATTATGTTATGTGACCAGAGGTGGGATCCAGCAGGTTCTCTCACAGGTTCCTGAGAGTAGGTTACTAATTATGTGTGTGTGTGCCGAGAGGGGGTTACTAATTGGTGATTTTGCCACGTGATTTTTGCCTTAGTTACGCCCTCCTCTCAGCAGTAGCGCGCAGAACTTGAAGCAGTCTAGCAGGAGGTGCACTGGTGTGCGTGGCAGTCTGCTCCTGCATGCATTTGTTTCCCGCCCAAGGACCGGCACAGCGGCTGCGTCCTTGCCACAGCCCTGCCCAGGAATGCCCCGCCCCCAGAATACCCGGCCATGCCCCATTGACGCTACGCCACAGTTTGAATCCCACCACCATGGGAACCTGTTACTAAAATTTTTGGATCCCACCACTGTATGTGACTTCCTAAAAGAATACTCATCTGACATAACCACAAGCTGTTGAACTCTGTATTCAAGGTTGGATTTATCCAGAGGAGGACTGACTAGCTCTGTGGGGTATTTTTTTGTTATCCTCACTCCATTGTATGTTGTTGTATAACAACAGAGTATGCATTTGAAATTGTATTCTATTACTTAATCAGTTTTGCTGCTGAAAGCATGGTGGTGCATATTGTTTGAGATTCGTAACTATGAATATACAATCATAACTATTCGTAACTATGAATATACAACCAGAGCCCCTTGGGGATGGGGCGGTTTATAAATTGAATGAATGAATGAATGAATGAATGAATGAATGAAAACACACTTTTCCTGGATGTTGTGATTGATGTATTACAATATTTAGTACAAATTCTTTGTGCTGCTACTGTTGCACTAACCCTCAGATCCTTTACTGTGATTTATTTATTTCAATATAAACCATGCCCTCACCATAGAGTGGATCTTAAGAAATTGTTATTGCAGACTGAAATGAGACTAATTTTTCAGTTCTAGACATACGAGCCTTATGGACTTAATCATACTTTGGATTATTCCTGTTTTTTATAAGGATGCTTGGTTGCTTTAAAGGGAGAATAGCTGAACCTCTCAGATCTTGTTCTTTTTTCTATACATGAGTCAATTGTACTTATAAGAAAATATATTGTATAGCTTTGTGTTAGTGACATGAGTCAAACTTGAAACAACTTGTATAAAGTAACCACACAATACCAGCTTCTTGTTTATTAATATTTATTACCTTTTTGAACCATTTTTGTTTCTTTGTTCCAGTAGATTTCTTGCTTTATTGTTTGCCTCTGGTGCCTGCTTTTTGTTTTCTGACAGAAGGAGAATGGATAATTTTAGTTTTCCCTCGGAGTAGTTTCTCTGCCTGACTGTGAGGTGCCAAGCTGAGCAGCTGAAGAGCATTTTTACTGTTTATTGTAATTATAAAGGTGGAAAAGCACAAAGTGTAGGAATAAAGTAAAATCACCACATTCGCACTACTGCATCACAACGCTAACAGACCAAAGGGCTGCTCAGACAAAGCATACATGACAGTTGGAACATTTGGAGGGAAAGACTTCTTAGGGCAGAGATGGGCAGAGGGTACAACAAACTGCAAACAGGATACAAGCAAGTCTTCGCTGAAACTAAATTCCACTGCGCATTTTCTGGATAGTATCTCTTTCTCAAACACCCCTCCAGCCATCCCAGCTGGGTGAAATCACTAGAAGCGTTCTCAGACAATGCAAAGCTTTCTCAGCTAAAGTAGAGGCTGGCTGGCTGCCTTGAAAGGTGAAAAAGCTACTGCATGCCTCAAGCAAAAGTACAGAAGAACAGAGATAACAGCATAACAAGCTAGGTTCTCGCAGTACCATCTTCTCCTGGCCACTCCACAGGGCGATTCCCCACAATCGAAAAATCCTGTGATACAATAAAAATCCCGGTTTGGGCCATCCCGGTTTCCCCATGGCTTCAGTGCCCAACTCGGCTGCATCCTGGCCTTGGCGTGTGCTCTCCCCCTCGTCCCGTGTTTTTCAAAAAACTTCAGGAAGGTGCAACTGGTTGAAAAATACAGGCCAAGCATTCATTGTTACTTCGGCAGCGGGTAACACCACCTGGAGGTTGGCAAACTTATGTTCAACTTTACTGCAACCCGACCACTTAGAACTTCAGGAAGGGAAATGTTTTGAAATGATCTAAAGGTGCTTTCCCCCCCAGATGTAAATAAATTGCTTTGAAACTTTGATTTTTTTTTCCAGGGGGCAGTTTTCCCAACGGCCAGGGCTGTGCCTTTCATCAGACTCCTTTTCTTTATAACTGCTGGACATATTTATTGTGTAAAGGAATTAATTGCCATAAATTACAGTCAACGTTCTGAAGGAATAGCTCCTGCCGAGTTAATAAGGCTGTCTGTAAATTGCTCTGTTGGATTGCGTCCATCCCATAATTAATCCCTCTGTCATGTCTGTGCTTCCTTGACTTCACTTCATTATAAAGCATCTTTGGAAATTAGTAATATTTGTCATGATGTGGGGGAAGCTTGCCAATGTCCAGGTGAGGTCTGGAGCTCTCCTGGAATTAAAATGGTGGTCCAAACCACAGGGATCCGTTTCCCTGGAGGAAATGGCAGCTTCCGTGGACTCTGGAGTGGACTCTGTGACATCACATCCTGCTGAGCTCCCTCCTTCTCCAAACTCTGCCTTCTCCAGAGAAGAAGAGGAGGAGGAGGAGGAGAAGCAGGAGGAGGAGGAGGAGAAGGAGAAGAAGGAGGAGGAGGAGAAGGAGGAGGAGGAGGAGGAGAAGGAGAAGGAGAAGGAAGAGGAGGAGAAGAAGGAGAAGGAGAAGGAGGAGGAGGAGGAGGAGAAGAAGAAGGAGAAGGAGGAGAAGCATAAGCATTTTATTGTCATTGTGCACGCTCAACGAAATTTACATTTACAAGAATTTACATTTACAAATTTACATTTACAAGAAGGAAGAGGAGGAGAAGGAGGAGGAGGAGGAGGAGGAGTTTGGATTTATTTCCCCCCTTTCTCTCCTGCAGGAGACTCAAAGGGGCTTACAATCTCCTTGCCCTTCCCCCCTCACAACAAACACCCTGTGACGTAGGTGGGGGTGAGAGAGCTCCAGAAAGCTGTGACTAGCCCAAGGTCACCCAGCTGGCGTGTGTGGGAGTGCCCAGGCTAATCTGAATTCCCCAGATAAGCCTCCACAGCTCAGGCGGCAGAGCTGGGAATCAAACCCAGTTCCTCCAGATTAGATACACGAGCTCTTAACCTCCTATGCCACTGCATCCCAAATCTCCAGAAATTGCCCATATCTGAGTTGACAGCCAAATTGGGGGGGAGGGATCTTTGGGAAAATTAGCATTCGATGCTACAAAAATACACAGGTCAGAAATGAATTAAGACCATTGGCATTTGGAGTGGGGGGTAGATCACCTGTGCAGGTATTACTTCATGCTTTGGCTGCAAACCTGGTTGCCCTTCTGCACTTTTTCTTCCAAAATCAGAATGAACCACGGTTGATTTGGGTGTGGCTGTCCTGCATTTCCTTCTTGCCTTTGCAAGGTAACAATGACTCTTTGCGGTTACCAGATCTGACCTGCTTGCGTTCTTCTCATGTCAGAGATAGATGCTGTTATTTACGGCTTTTGCATAAGGGAGCCTGCTATTAGTCTCTTGCGAAAAAAATCAAGAAATCACAGAAAGCATTTGACCTGGATACATATTAATAAGGCCCAGGAGTCGTGTAATATTGAAACCTCCTCCTCTCCACCACCAACTTTTGGGCATGCAAAAAAGTTGTGGGGGACTCTACACAAAGTCTACACAAAGTCTTGGCAGGAAGCTTTTGGGCACAAATCCTGCCCTGACCAATCATGATTAAATACATTGTAAAATAAACATACTTTTGAGAGCATAAGAACAAAATAAAAGCTTTGCTGGATCAAACCAAATGACTCTCTAACCCAGCATCCTATTGTTTACAGAGTTCAACCAGATGCACTAGAACAGGGGTAGGGAACCTGCGGCTCTCCAGATGTTCAGGAACTACAATTCCCATCAGCCTCTATCAGCATGGCCAATTGGCCATGCTGGTAGGGGCTGATGGGAATTGTAGTTCCTGAACATCTGGAGAGCCGCAGGTTCCCTACCCCTGCACTAGAAAAACCACAGAAGTGAAAGCAGACCCCAATGTTACCCCACAGCAACTGGCAATTAGAGGTATACTGCCTCTGAGCATGGAGGCTCATAGCCTTCCTAGATTGGAGCGTGACCTGCATAAAAAATGGAGAAGTGCTGAAAAAATATAAACAAATAAACAGTGAACATTTCTCTCTTCACCATGACACTTGTCATAATCCTGATGGGTTTTAAAGCGGGCAAAATGTAAGTTTAAACTCTCACAAAAAAACAACATTTCCTCTCTTATTGTTGCATTAGTCTCTGAATAATATGGTTATCTCTCTCCAACATACACTCTCGTTCATACTGTTTGTTTGTTTGTTTTTGTTTTTGGATTTGGGAGCGTTTAATCTTCAAATACAACAGGAATGTGTTAATGGAATAACTGGTCACTCTGCAGCTTCAGAGAGATAGAGTGCAGTCAGTAGAATCTGCAAAAAGCAACTTCACAAAAGAAGAAATAGCCGCCCACTTTGCAATGCTAGCACAAAAGCCACCTTTCTCAAGGACCTGAAGGTTTGCACAGAGCACTGTAGACGGTGACTCGGCTTAATTGTATGACATTACAAGAGTGCTCTTTGTGTGTCTGAAAGACAGAACGACAGGTCTTCTTATGATGGTGAATGGTGAGTCTTTGCCAAACTGAAGAAAACACACCTCTTACACAGCTTGAAGCAGGAACAACTCCCATGGCAGAGTTGGATTTGGATCTGGGGCCTTTTTCGCACACATGGTTTGTTCCAGATTTAATATGTGAGGTCGTCACTGTTTCTGGCTTTTTTTCGCACACACTTGAGCCGTAATGTGTTCCGATCCCCAATCGGTACCTCATTTCAGCCTTTGTCCCACATTTTTCCTGTCGCTCGATAATTGTGCAACTTTCTTGGGTAAAACGGATTCCCCCCACAATCTGGTGCCTAGGTGCAAAACACAACTGGAGCAAGCGACTGCGAGGGGTCACGCCCACCGTGTGATGCGATTTTCTGCAACCAATCAGGATGTGATTGAGCTTGCCAGTTGGACCCTGGACGGCACAACAGCCAATCGGAATCGTCGTTTGCACCGCATTCCAGGGCGATGCAAAAAAACAGGAGTTGAGGAACAACCAGAAGATCCGTAACAACCTGGTGATGTGTGAATGCCATCGAGCGACGAAACAGCAACAAAAAGGTCAGGATGTCGATGTGGATTGCTTTAATTCTAGAACAAACCGTGTGTGCGAAAAAGGGTCTCCCAGATCTTAGTCACATTGTCAATGATGCAAAAATTCTATAATAGGAGCCATTTTTATCACAGAGTTTTGCCCACATACCAGAGCAACCGCATGGTTGTCAGTGGTGTGACATCAGTACATTGATGCTGACCTGTTTACAGCCAGTAAGTTCCCCTGTTGGCCAGCTGACCAATGCTGGGGAAGGGAGCTTGGAGCAGGGAATCCAAACAAATCAGGAGGGTCTACCCACAGCTGGGAAGCTCTGTGTGTGTCACATTTGGAAAGGCAGAGGTGGGATCCAGCAGGTTCTCACAGGTTCCCGAGAGTAGGTTACTAATTATCTGTGTGTGCCGAGAGGGGGTTACTAATGGGTGATTTTGCCATGTGATTTTGGCCTTAGTTACGCCCCTCCTCTCAGCAGTAGCGCGCAGAACTTGAAGAAGAAGAAGAGTTTGGATTTATATCCCCCTTTCTCTCCTGCAGGAGACTCAAAGGGGCTGACAATCTCCTTGCCCTTCCCCCCTCACAACAAACACCCTGTGAGGTAGGTGGGGCTGAGAGAGCACCGAGAAGCTGTGACTAGCCCAAGGTCACCCAGCTGGCATGTGTGGGAGTGCCCAGGCTAATCTGAATTCCCCAGATAAGCCTCCACAGCTCAGGCAGCAGAGCTGGGAATCAAACCCGGTTCCTACAGATTAGATACATGAGCTCTTAACCTCCTACGCCACTGCTGCTCCTGAAGCAGTCTAGCAGGAGGTGCACCGACGTGCGTGGCAGCCTGCGCCTGCATGCAATCGTTTCCCACCCAAGGACCGGCGCAGCAGCTGCATCCTTGCCACAGCCCCGCCCAGGAATGCCTGGCCACACCCCTGTCATGCCCCGCCCAGCCCCATTGGCCCTACGCCACAGTTTGAATCCCACCCCCATGGGAACCTGTTACTAAAATTTTTGGATCCCACCACTGTGGAAAGGGCTGATTTTGTGGCAATATCAAGAGGCGGAAGTCTAATTGAGAGAAGCAGAGCAAGAAACCAGAGGGAAAGCCAGTGTGTGTGTGTGTGTGTGGGGGGGGGGGGGTTATTTCTTTGTGGTTAAGTCTTTGTGGTTCCTCCTCTATGTACATAAAATGCTGTCTGTCTGAAGAACAAATGGTCCATCTTTTGACATCCTTAAGGGCTAGAAACCCTGGGCAGGATCCAGCCAAACTGAAGTGCTAACTTCAAGAGCAGTACATGCTTTGAAATGTACTGCTTTGAGCCCTCCGGGGGAGGGCGGTATATAAGTGGAACAATGAATAAAATAAATAAATAAAAGTACTTCCTTGAGTCTGAAGTTCTTCCTTGAATCTTAAAGAGGTATAAATAAATTTCCGGCTGCTGACCTCTGCACCTTCAACCAGTGGTGCAGCGCCCATGGGACAGGAGGGGTGCAATGCCTCAGGTGCGCACTGGTGCAGGGGCATGGCCAGGGCTTGGAGGGGCGTGGAGGGAGTGTGACATGGCAGGGGCGGGCAGTGCTGTGGCAGGGACGCAGGGCACACACATGCCCTGGGCACAATTCCCCCTCGCTCAGCCCCTGCCTTCAATGAATTTCTGCATATGCAAAGTTGGGGTGCAGAACGGTGGCCAAGGCAAGATGCAATGAACAATCAGCTCATTCACATACGGGGATAATTTTGATTTTCACACCTCTGCAAATTTAGCTTCCAAATTCCTATTTCGCTTCCGCTTCTCCCTTGGTTTGAGAAGGGGCAAGAAACTGCACATTTAATATGTTTCTGTTTTTACATTTGTCAAAATAAGAGGTGAGCTTACCAAAAAGTCCAGGACCTACTTTTTCAATTCTGGTTGCAAAGAAAGATATTGCTTTGTGCGTGCAAAAGGCAAATGTGTGTTGTTCAGCTGTTGCAATCCCCAGAAAGCACCATGTTGAGAGACATTTTAAGACACAACCTAGCACCTTTTCGAAGAACTATCCACTGTCTGGAGATTCGGAAAAAGAAAATCTTTGAATTGAAATAAAAATTGGCCTCGCAACTGTCTTCAAGCCAGGGGTGTAAAGCAAAGATACTACTATTGTATCTTTTCTAACTGCAAACTTCTTGAGAAAAGGGAGAAATCCTTTGAAGGCAGATAGCTTCGCAAAGACATGGTGAGTGGCTTTTTGAAGGTTTCACAAAAAAGATGAAACTATGGCTGATTCCGCGTGGGCCAAAGAAAGCAGTGTGAAACCAGTGTGAAAATGGTGTAAAAGGGTTTAAAACGTTGTAAAAGGGTTTATACTGTTTTCACACTGTTTTCACACTGCTGTTTTTGGCCCATGCGGAATCAGCCTATGTCTGCAAGCCAGAAGTTACAGTAACCATTAAAATTGAAGCCTTTTCTAGTGCTGTTTTTGCACGCCGAAATTGCCCCTCTGTTGGCATGGGGAATGCCCCGATGCAATCGGGAATTTTGCACAGCCCTCGGTGCTGCAGCGTGGCTGCCACGTTTCTGTCCCAGAGCCACCCTGCGGCGATGGCTTTGCTCCACAAGTTTCCTGCTCCAGAGGCTTCCACCGGCATGCCGAACTCTTCCGTAGCATAAACGAGGCCAGCTGGGTGACCTTGGGCTAGTCACAGCTTTTCGGAGCTCTCTCAGCCCCACCTACCTCACAGGGTGTTTGTTGTGAGGGGGGAAGGGCAAGGAGGTTGTAAGCCCCTTTGAGTCTCCTGCAGGAGAGAAAGGGGGGATATAAATCCAAACTCCTCCTACTTCTCCTCCTCCTCCTCTTCTTCTTCTTCTTCTTCTTCTTCTTCTTCTTCTTCTTCTTCTTCTTCTTCTTCTTCTTCTTCTTCTTCTTCTTCTTCTTCTTCTTCTTCTTCTGGCCCGCCCCACCCATGGACAGGTGCTGAGAAGTGGTGCCCCCCCTTTCCGGTGGGGAAAAAAACAGAGGGAGATACCTTCGTTTTTATAAAGGAGGGAGAAACCTTGGGCAGAAATACGGCACGTGCAGGTGCTGCGAACGGGAGAGCGGCCATTCGCTCGCACATGCAAGGATTTTAGATTTACATTTTAGACAGCGGGGTAGAGGACGGCGATCCCATCGCACATGCAAGGATTTTAGACGGGGGTGGGGAACGCGGGAGTCGATTCTCAGCACCTGATTTGTCATGCACAACTAAAATAGTGACAGTGAGTGGGGGGAATAGGGCAAGATTCGGCCAATCTGAAGGCAGGAAATGGGGGCTGCCTGCGCATGCGTGAAAGAGACTACAGAAGGAGCAGCAGTGGCGTAGGAGGTTAAGAGCTCGTGTGTCTAATCTGGAGGAACCGGGTTTGATTCCCCGTTCTGCCGCCTGAGCTGTGGAGGCTTATCTGGGGAATTCAGATTAGCCTGGGCACTCCCACACACGCCAGCTGGGTGACCTTGGGCTAGTCACAGCTTCTCGGAGCTCTCTCAGCCCCACCTACCTCCCAGGGTGTTTGTTGTGGGGGGGGAGGGCATCAGCCCCTTTGAGTCTCCTGCAGGAGAGAAAGGGGGGATATAAATCCAAACTCTTCTTCTTCTCGCAGTGCTTAAGCGGTGCTTATGGGAAAGCCCCAGGCTTGTGGGAAACCATTCGGGGCTTCCCTGACTCAACGAAGGACAGAGCTGGGCAGCAGTGGGGAGCTGCAAGCAGGGTGTCTGTGTATATGTGTTTTACACAATCTTGTTATTTTAATTTATTTATTGTTATTAACTGCTGCTGATTTTAATGTGTTAATTTTATATTGTATCAATTGCTGTGGGAAACAGCCGTGTTGTGAGCCACCTCAAGTCCTTCGGGGATGAGGCGGCCTATAAATTTAATAAATAATAATTATTATAATAGGGTGAGAGGCACCGCCGCAGGTACGCTTCCAGGCTAAGCGTTAGAAAGTGCAAAAACATCCCTGGAATTAGTGGACTCACATTTGCTGACTTGCAGAAATATCTGTTCAATTGTGTATATTTGTTATATTTTAAAAGTGTTCCATGCTTCTGGTTTTGCTCACAGAGAGAAGACAAGATGTAAATGTTTGAAATAATATGCTAAATAAAAGCAAGTATGCTGTTTTATGGTTGGCTCTGTCCTTTCCGGCAGCCGTTTTACGGTTGGCCCCGCCTCTTCTGGCAGCCATTTTGTGATAGCACTTACCACGCCATCTCACAATCCCAAAAGTATACACAGGCTCAAAAAATATTGGGAACCCCTAGAATAGAAGGTTGTTTAAAAGTGTCTGGGAAGTCTTGGCAAAGGTCAGTTCTGAGCCTTCACAATTCCAGCTCTTAACTACTGTGCAAAACATCAAGTGACGGCTAGGATGATAAAAGAAGTTCCCAGTAATAGTGCTGGGTTCCTTCTGAGATATTTGTTTTGGTCCAATGCTGTGGGAGGAAGAGGAGTTACTGCTTTATGCTACGACACTACGACAGATACCCGTAACTGAGTGCACAAATGCAGAATAGAGAGGTAGAATTACATCCCTCAAGCTAGACCCTATATTCTTATTGATGCATCCCAGAATCGCATTGGCTTTCTTGGCCGCCGCATCACACTGCTGACTCAATATTTAGTTTATGGTCTACTAAGACTCCCAGATCCCTTTCACATGTAGTGTTGTCAAGCCAGATGTCACCCATCCTACATCTGTGCATTTCATTTGTTTCTGCCGAAGTGTAGAATCTGACATTTATCTCTGTTGAAGTCCATTTTGTTAGTTTTGGCCGAGCTCTCAAATCTGTCCAGATCATTTTGAATCCTGCCCCTGTCCTCCAAGGTATTAGCTACCCCTCCTAATTGTGTTGTATTGCATAGTGCCTTAGTGTTCATGCACATGTATGAACATGGATATGCTCAAGATGCATTTGCTGCCCTCACAGAGATCTAACATGTAGAGACATGGGGGAGAGAGCTGAAAAATCAACAAAACAGAAATAGTTAACAGCCATGTTGGTTAGAACAAAAAAGCCAAGAACATAAGCCTCGTGTTCCCTTTTATTAGGACCAACAGAATGACACATAACAGTGTGCAACCTTTCAAACTCTGTATGTAGAAAACGAGAAAAAGTGATTTTGCTACATCCTTCTCTTTAACATGCTATCTTTCTATGTGAGGGGATTTTTCCCCCATGAGTGATATACCTGCAGTTGGAAGATACCCATCACTGAGTGCACAAAATTCCTTTCTCTGTCATATTCTGAAGGAGGTAGTGTTGAATTCTCCAGTGCCTAGATAATGCCAAACAGAACGAGCAATGTCCTAGATACAGAAATGCTTTAAGAAATGTGATGTTTCATCTGGCATTCCCATCCACATCAGCAGACGATGTGTTTAATTTACCAAAAGCCTGAGCTTTCCCATTTATCTTTTCTCGATTATTTTGACAGCAGGAAAGCGTTGTGCCCAGAGAGCCCAAATTCTGAGCCAGATGTTTTGAAAACAAGGAAAGCAAAGAGGGCTTAAGGAACGGAATCTGTCGGGCAACAGAGATCTGTTCACCTGCGGTATTTGACCCAATCGAAGTCCCTCCTGGACTAATCTGGTTGCTGTCCTTGGAGGCCCTGGAATGTGTGGCCCCCATTGTCAGAAGCAAAATGGGGGCTTCAGCAGTAGCCCCCAGCAGGTGCGTGACCAGACCAATCCCTGAGGCAGGCCCTGGTTGCAACAGATATTAACCAATTAGCAGGTTGACAGAGGAGTGTGCATCCTAGTGTTCCCATAGGTCGCTAGTGGCCTCGAGGTCCACTTTGGTTTTGTGAAAACTTTGCATTTGCTTCACAGACAGTTTTGGTGGAAAACTACGCATAAGGATATCGAGGCTTATATCAAGGGCTGCCCTGTCTGTGCTATGGCCAAAACAGTTCCGGGAAGGCCCCAAGGATTATTGCAGGACATTGCACTACCTAGTGAGCCCTGGCGGGTGATCTCCATTGATTTTATTATGGACTTGCCTTTGAGTCATGGCAAAACAGTGATCTGGACTGTAGTTGATCTGTTCTCTAAGCAGGCCCATTTTATTCCTTGCACCTCCATTCCCACTGCTCAGAAGCTGGCTGAACTGTTTATGCTGCATATTTACAAGTTGCATTCTGCCCCCAAGAAAATAATTATGGACAGGGGCAGTCAGTTTGTATCCCACTTTTGGAGGGCCTTTATGAAGTTGTTGGGCATTGAACAAGGGTTGTCTTCGGTCTACCACCCCCAATCTGACGGGGAGTCTGAGAGGTCCAATCAGACTTTGGAACAGTACTTAAGGTGTTATGTGAACTATCAGCAGGATAACTGGGTTGATCTGTTGCCCTATGCGGAATACGCTTACAATAACTCAGTTCATAGTAGTACAGGCAAGACTCCTTTTGAGGTGGTTCATGGTCGTTCAGCTCCCCCTCTGCCATGCTGCTTCAGTCGGGAGACGCCCCTGGAGCCGAGGTTAAGGAATGGATGCAATCCGTGGCTGATCAGTGGCCTCCTATCTTGAAAGCACTTCAGGAGGCTAGAGACTCATACAAGTGACAGGCCAATAAACGCAGATGCGACTTCCCCCTAGTGGTGGGAGATATGGTGTACCTCTCCACCAAGAATCTCCGGGACATACATCAGCCTCAAAACTGAGTGCGAAATATATTGGGCCCTTTAAGATTGTCAGAGTGATAAACAAAGTGACCGCTGAACTGGAATTGCCTAATGCTTTGCATAAAATACACCCTGTGTTTCATTGTAGCCTACTGAAGAAGACATATTCCCCGGATGTCTGGCATCCAGAGAAGAAGATTCCTCCTCTGGTCCTGATTAATGGAACTAAACATTATGAACTTTCTGATATTCTTGATTCTCGCATCTATCGAAACCGCTTGCAGTATTTGGTCTCTTGGGAAGGTTTACCTGGGCAGAATCAGTGGATATTTGCTGAGAATGTTAAAGCCCCTGCCTTGTTAAAGCTTTTCATCAAAGCTGCCCAAGAAAGCGGGGGGGCGGGCCAAATGAGAGGGCAGGAAAATGTCAGGAGGCCACCTGTTATTATGGGGATTTTGCTATTGCTGCTTTCTGTATGCTGGGGGTGGAGAAATGGGTTAATTGCATTTCTAACTGACTTTCAACTGTCTTCTGTATGATGTTATACTGTACCAGGTGCTGCTCAAGGTCAGTGCCTGGCCATCTCTACTGTTATCTCTTTCACAGTTCCTTTTGGGCGCGCTTTCCCAGGATGGGGGGCGCAAGCTGCTTTAACTACTGGGTTTTGCGCAGGCAAACCTCAGTTCTGGCATGACCAGAGAAGAACCTCAATACTTAATAAACTACTGTTCTTATACATGAGTTTGTTTCAGTTTTTGGGATTCTGACATAGACTTGGATGCTGGTGTGGGCTCCAGGCAGTAGATCTGGGTGTTCCAGGGTGCAGAAAATGCAGATTTTTTGTTTCTGGGCTCCATTTTTCCTAGATATGCCTCTGCCCTTGGGTAACCAGTTCCAGGTGGGAAATACCTAGAGATTTTGGGGGTGGAGCCTGAGGAGGGCAGGGTTTGGGGAGGGACTTCAATTGGGTATGATGTCATAGAGTCCACCCTGGAAAGCAGGCATTTTCTCCCACTGAACTGATCTCTGTTGCCTTGCAGATCAGTTAGCAGGAGAGCTCCAGCCACCGCCTGGAGGTTGGCAGCTGTAAGCTTCCCCTTTCAGTTGTCTGGGCAGGGCTAGGTTCATGCAGACTGAAGAAGAGAAGAAGAAGAAGAGTTTGGAGTCTCCTGCAGGAGACTCAAAGGGGCTGACAATCTCCTTGCCCTTCCCCCCTCACAACAAACACCCTGTGAGGTAGGTGGGGCTGAGAGAGCACCGAGAAGCTGTGACTAGCCCAAGGTCACCCAGCTGGCGTGTGTGGGACTGTACAGGCTAATCTGAATTCCCCAGATAAGCCTCCACAGCTCAGGCGGCAGAGCTGGGAACCAAACCCGGTTCCTCCAGATTAGATACACGAGCTCTTAACCTCCTACGCCACTGCTGCTCCTATAGTTGAGGTGCTCAACTATAACAAGAGGCTCCAAAACACTACACACAGACACACAGAGGCAATCTGGGGATTTTTAATAATGTTGTGCGTGTCGTTTCGGAAGATAGCAGCGCTGGTTGGCAGTCGAACAAAATCATTTCAGTCCAGGTGCACCTTAAAGACCAACCAGATTTCCAGGTTGTCTGGACTTGAACCCAGTTGTGTGTATACTTAGAGCATAGGTGTCAAACTTGTGGCCCTCCAGATGTTATGGACTACAGTTCCCATCATCCCCTGCCAGCATCATGCTGGCAGGGGATGATGGGAACTGTAGTCCATAACATCTGGAGGGCCGCAAGTTTGACACCTGTGACTTAGAGTCACCTCGCAATCTGAGGCCCTAAACTATCGTTTCCTTAGCTACCAAGATGGCACGGCAAGCCTGTGTTGTCAGGAGCTGCCCAAACAGGATCAAACCAGGCAAGGCGTTGTAAGAAAACTTGGTGGATTTCCTGTACGTCTTTTGAGCTCACAAGCAGCTACAGAATCCTCTAATTAGGAAGGAAGTCATTGAGGGATAGTTTAGAGCAGCAGTGGCGTCGGAGGTTAAGAGCTCGTGTATCTAATCTGGAGGAACCGGGTTTGATTCCCCGTCTGCCGCCTGAGCTGTGGAGGCTTATCTGGGGAATTCAGATTAGCCTGTGCACTCCCACACACGCCAGCTGGGTGACCTTGGGCTGGTCACAGCTTCTTGGAGCTCTCTCAGCCCCACCTACCTCACAGGGTGTTTGTTGTGAGGGGGGAAGGGCAAGGAGATTGTCAGCCCCTTTGAGTCTCCTGCAGGAGAGAAAGGGGGGATATGAATCCAAAACTCTTCTTCTTCTTCTTCTTCTTCTTCTTCTTCTTCTTCTTCTTCTTCTTCTTCTTCTTCTTCTTCTTCTTCTTCTTCTTCTTCTTCTTCTTCTTCTTCTTCTTCTTCTTCTTCTTCTTCTTAACCCTTCCCTCCCACAGCCATTTTCTCAAACTCAAAAGGCCCCCCAGAGATGTTGTCTGCCTGGAGGGTTGTCAGCTGCACAGAGAGTGAAAAAAAAATGTCCTGGCCCATTAATAGAGGTTTAATGGGATGTTAATTATTGGGTGATGTTATTCGCCTCCGGGCCACGATATGCTTCGCTAGCTCATTTACTGTATTCAAGGGCTGGGACATTTTCCCCCAGGCTTGTTGTCAGCCCTACTGATCTGCTTCCTCCCATGTGGAAAATAGCTTCTCCTTGAGCGGGGTCAGGAGAGAACCGAGGAGGCCAAAATCAGGCCCTCTTGCTGCTGCAATAAAACCAGCCGCTTTTTTTTTTAGAAACAAAAATTGCCTTTCAGGTAACAAACCTTCGGCTGGGGCCTGCTGACCTTCCAGGTGAATCTCCCTGCAGAAAACGGCTGCTTTGGAGTCTGCACTTGATGCCGTTATACCCAGTGGTGGGATCCAAAAATTTTAGTAACAGATTCCCATGGTGGTGGGATTCAAACAGTGGCGTAGCGCCAATGGGGCTGGGCGGGGCACGGCGGGGGCGTGGCCAGGCATTCCGGGGTGGGGCATTAATACTTTCTCTGTTACTGTAAAAAACTCTTACTGTAAACAAAAAAGTTCCTAATTTCCAGCTGGTATCTTTCTGTCCATAATTTAAACTCATTATAGCAAGTCCTATCGTCTGCTGCCAACAGAAACGACTTCTCCTCTCATTGACTGCCTGTCAAATACTTAATACTTTCAAATACTTAATTTTGTTTCTAGAAATCAAAAGAAGGAGACTTTCCTTAAACAAGGAACTTTACCATATTTCTAAAACATGTTTTTAAAACAGCCCAACAGGGAGAATGATCCCGATTTCTACCTTCGCTAACCAGCCACATAGGAAACAACAGGACTTTGTGATTTTGGGACCTAATGGAATTTCTAACGGAAAAGCAGACCCAATTAGTAAACCCCTCTCGGCACACATAAATAATTAGTAACCCACTCTTGGGAACTGGTGAGAACCAGCAGGATCCCACCTCTGGTTATACCCCACCATGGTCCCTGCCCTTCAAAAGCTCCACCACAAAACCTCCAGGAATTTTCCAACTCAGAGTTGGCAACCCTATATGGGAGAGCCAGTTCTGGATCTTCCAGTAATCTTCTCTTTTGTGACCCTTTAGGGTTGCCACTTTGGGATGGTCTTGACTGCAGCAGTGACCGCCTGGCTCTTTCTGTGTGACCAACCCTGACTGCCTTGGACAGTGGACGTCAGAAAGTGACTCTAATAGACCTGGAACAATGGCCAGCATGGTCTTGTGGTTAGTAGAAGAGGACTCTCATCTGGAGAACTTGGTTTGATTCCTCACTCCTCCACATGAGCAGTCTTATTTGGTACGTGGGATTTCAGCCCCACCTAACTCACAAGGTGCCTGTTGTGGGGAAGGAGGAAGAATAGAATAGAATAGAATAGAATAGAATAGAATAGAATAGAATAGAATAGAATAGAATAGAATAGAATAGAATCTTTATTGGCCAAGTGTGATTGGACACACAAGGAATTTGTCTCCGGTGCATATGCTCTCAGTGTACATAAAAGAAAATACATTTGTCAAGAATCATAAGGTACAGCACTTAATGATTGTCATATAGGTCTAGTAAGCAATCAGGAAACAATCAATAGTAATAAAAACATAAAATGTAAAATCATAAAATAAAATGAAATGTCAGCACAGGCTATAGTCATACAGTCATAATTGGGAGGAGATGGGTAATAGGAATGATGAAAAAAGTAGTGCAGTAATTATATAATAAATATATAATAAATAGTTTGACATTATCGAGGGAATTATTTGTTTAACAGAGTGATGGCATTCGGGAAAAAACTGTTCTTATGTCTAGTTGTCTTGGTGTGCAGTGCTCTGTAGCGACGTTTAGAGGGTAAGAGTTGAAACAGTTTATGTCCAGGATGCGAGGGGTCAGTAAATATTTTCACAGCCCTTTTGACCCGTGCAGTATACAGGTCCTCAATGGAAGGCAGGTTAGCAGCAATTGTTTTTCTGCAGTTCTGATTATTCTCTGAAGTCTGTGTCGATCTTGTTGGGTTGCAGAACCAAACCACACAGTTATAGAGGTGCAGATGACAGACTCAATGATTCCTCTGTAGAACTGTATCAGCAGCTCCTTGGGCAGTTTGAGCTTCCTGAGTGGGCGCAGAAAGAACATTCTTTGTTGTGCTTTTTTACTGACATGTTGGGTATTAGGTGTCCATTTTAGGTCATGAGATATGATGGAGCCTAGAAATTTAAAGGTCTCTACTGTTGATACTGTGTTGTCTAGTATTGTGAGAGGAGGTGGGATGGGAGGGTTTCTCCTGAAATCTACCACCATTTCTACGGTTTTAAGTGTGTTCAGTTCTAGATTGTTCCAGTGGCACCACGAGGCTAGTTGTTCAACCTCCCGTCTGTATGCGGTTTCATCGTTGTCTCGAATGAGACCAATCACTGTTGTATCATCTGCAAATTTCAGTATTTTAACAGATGGATCATTTGAGATGCAGTCATTGGTATACAGAGAGAAGAGAAGTGGTGAAAGTACACAGCCTTGGGGGGCCCCTGTGCTCATTTTACAGGTGTCTGATGTAATTTTTCCTAGCTTCACCTGCTGTTTCCTATCTGTTAGGAAGCTTGTGATCCACTTACAAATATGCTCAGGTACTGCTAGCTGATTTAGTTTGGTTAGAAGAATGTCCGGTCTGATAGTATTGAATTCTGAACTAAAGTGAACAAAGAGGACACTTGCATAGGTCTTTGGCGATTCAAAGATGCTGCTTGGGATATAGTGCAAAGCCATATTAACAGTATCATCTGTCAATCTATTTGCCAGTATGCAAATTGCAAGGGGTCCAACAGTGGATCCGTGATGGTTTTCAAATGGTACATCACTAGCCTTTCAAAAGTTTTTCATAACTACAGATGTTAAGAGCAACTGGTCTGTAGTGGTTCAGTTCCTTGATGGAAGGCTTCTTGGCACTGGGACGATAGTGGAGCGTTTGAAGCAGGAAGGAACATAGCACATCTCTAGTGATTTGTTAAAGATTTGGGTGAAGATGGGGGCCAATTGGACAGCACAGACTTTTAGGCAAGAAGGTGTTATCTTGTCTGGGCCTGGTGCTTTTCCAGGCTTCTGTCTGTGAAATAGATCTTGCACTTCCTTTTCTGAGATCACCAGGGGTTGTAAACCCAATGAAATGGGTTCAGTTATAGGAAGTTTGGCTATTGTTGGGGCATCTGAGAGAGAGGTTGTGGAGAAAGGTGACTGTAGATTGTTTTCAAACCTACAGTAGAACACGTTCAGGTCGTCTGCCAATTGCTGATTTCCTTCAGCTTGGGAAGGTAGTTTACTGTAACCGGTGATATTTTTGAGAGTTTTCCACATGTTTGCTGTTCCGTTTGGTGAAATCTGATTTTTTAGCTTTTCAGAGTAGTTTCTTTCGCTGCTCTGATCTCCTTTGTTAATACATTTCTGGCCTGATTGTACAGCATTCTATCACCCTTTCTGTAGGCCTCTTCTTTGGAATGACGTAACTGCTTAAGTTTAGCTGTGAACCAAGGTTTGTTGTTACTATATATACGCAAGTTCCTGGTTGGTATACAAAGATCTTCACAGAAGCTGACATATGATGTTACAGTATCTGTGAGTTCATCCAAATCTGCAGAGGTGTCTTTAAAAATATTCCAGTCTGTACAGTCAAGGCAAGCCTGCAGCTTTAACTTTGCCTCTTCAGTCCAAGTTCTCACTGATTTAGTTATTGGTTTTGTGGCTTTAAATCTTTGTTTGTAAGCAGGTACAAGGTGAATCATGCAATGATCAGAATGGCCTACAGCTGCTCGTGGTAAAGACCGATAAGGAGGAGGAGGAGGAGGAGGAGGAGAAGAAGAAGGAGGAGAAGGAGAAGGAGAAAGGAGAGGAGGAGAAGGAGAAGGAGAAGGAGAAGGAGGAGAAGAAGGAGAAGAAGGAGGAGGAGGAGTAGTTTGGATTCATATCCCCCCTTTCTCTCCTGCAGGAGACTCAAAGGGGCTGACAATCTCCTTGCCCTTCCCCCCTCACAACAAACACCCTGTGAGGTAGGTGGGGCTGAGAGAGCTCCGAAAAGCTGTGACTAGCCCAAGGTCACCCAGCTGGCGTGTGTGGGAGTGCACAGGCTAATCTGAATCCCCCAGATAAGCCTCTACAGCTCAGGCGACAGAGCTGGGAATCAAACCCGGTTCCTCCAGATTAGATACACGAGCTCTTAACCTCCTACGCCACTGCTGCTCCTTGTAAGTTGCTTGGAGACTCCTTAAAGATAGAGAAAAGCGGGGTATAAAAACCATCTCTTCTTCTTCAAAATGAATGCCAAATGCCTTTGACAGACACCCCCCTCCAGTGGATCCCTCCAAGGAGCCTTAGGACCAATCCTTCCTGATCCCTCCAAGGAGCCTTAGGACCACCCCTTGCCTGAAGGATGCAACTTCAGTTTTCTGTATTCTGGTCCAGCTCTCCTGTAATGTGTCGCCCAGAGAACAATATTGGCAGCAAATTGAGCTACAAAGAAAGTGCAGAATTGCCTGTTTCCAAACCTTCCAAGCCAATTAACTGATGGGCAATCTGGATGGGAGAACATCCTTGGCGCCAATTAACTCCCTGAACTTGATCTCAAAAGAGCCAACTGGCCAATCTGTCCCTCTGGGACGATGTTCCCAGTCGAGAGGCCCAGAGAGCAACTCCTGGCCACGAGGCAGACCACGAAAGGTGAAAGGGCCTCTCTGACAAACACACAGACAGAGAGTTCTAATCTAGAACCTAGAAGGAGCAGCAGTGGCGCAGGAGGTTAAGAGCTCGTATATCTAATCTGGAGGAACCGGGTTTGATTCCCAGCTCTGCCGCCTGAGCTGTGGAGGCTTATCTGGGGAATTCAGATTAGCCTGTGCACTCCCACACACACCAGCTGGGTGACCTTGGGCTAGTCACAGCTTCTCGGAGCTCTCTCAGCCCCACCTACCTCACAGGGTGTTTGTTGTGGGGGGGGGAAGGGCAAGGAGATTGTCAGCCCCTTTGAGTCTCCTGCAGGAGAGAAAGGGGGGATATAAATCCAAACTCTTCTTCTTCTTCTTCAATTAGTTGCACACCCAGCACGCTTCAAGGAAAGTCCCCGCTTTGTGAGAGGTATTATTAAGCTTTGACAAATCCAAGATTTGGGTGTGTTTTTTTTAAATACCTGGAAATTGTCAAACTGTAACATTAAAGGGAACAGAATAGAACAAGTTAAGCACTTTAGATACTTAGGGGTCTGTTTTCAATATAAACTTAAATGGACCTTGCAGACGAAACAGACCGTAAACTCAGCTAAACATAAAATAGTGGCTGCTACTCATTTCTTCGGTGGTAATGGCAGCCAACTGGTTCCAGCTGCTGTCTGAGTCTACAAAGGTAAGTTGCTTTCCCATCTGTTCTATGGAATCCCTATTTGGATAAACTCTCCCTGATCAAGGCTTGAACAAATTCAATCAACTTTTCTTTGTCCTCTTTCGGAAACCCCAAGTTGTGTTGCTTGTGCAACTCTTTGTTTGGAAACTGGGTTAAACTTTCTAGACACAAAAGTGTGGCTTTTAACCCTAATATTCTGGCTTCACCTGTTTTTCAGATCCAGTTCTACAAGTTTGGTCTAATTCATGCTATCAGGCTAATATCCATCTAAATGGGCCAAAACAGGTTATTCACAAAATGTGTTCAATAGGCATTACCTTTGATTGCCTTTTGACGCTCAATAAATCTCAAGCCTTCAAGGAGCAGCAGTGGCGTAGGAGGTTAAGAGCTCGTGTATCTAATCTGGAGGAACCGGGTTTGATTCCCAGCTCTGCCACCTGAGTTGTGGAGGCTTATCTGGGGAATTCAGATTAGCCTGTGCACTCCCACACACGCCAGCTGGGTGACCTTGGGCTAGTCACAGCTTCTCGGAGCTCTCTCAGCCCCACCTACCTCACAGGGTGTTTGTTGTAAGGGGGGAAGGGCAAGGAGATTGTCAGCCCCTTTGAGTCTCCTGCAGGAGAGAAAGGGGGGATATAAATCCAAACTCTTCTTCTTCTTCAGGATGCTGAAGTGAAGAATTTTGGATAGATATGACTGTTGTTTTAATTATATGTATGTTTTTAGCTGATGTGTTATCTGTACACCGCCCTGAGCCCTTCGGGGATAGGGCGGTATACTAAATTTAATAAATAACAATAACAACAACGACGACGACGACGACGACGACGACGACGATGATGATGATGATAGGGAGAGAGGCAACCCTGTACTCTTTGGTGCAACTTGTCTTAACTCCCACTCACGGAGTTTTACCTGCCCAGATTTCCCATCTGACATCCTATAGTTATGACTGTCTTGTATACACTGGCATAGTTAAACATCCTTTCAACGGCAACCCTCTGGGGCAGATATATGAACATTCCTTATAGTAAAAGATACTGCTCCTGCTCTCGGTGACAACCCAAAACAACAGCACGTGTGTTGTTGCATTGTGATGTTTATACATCCCCTGCGGAAAATTCTTATTGAACCATTCATAGAATCATACAATCATAATGTTGGAAGAGACCACAAGGGCCATCGAGTCCAACCCCCTGCAATGCAGGAACATACAAACAATCAAAGCACTCCTGACATATCATCATCCAGCCTCTGTTTAAAAGCCTCCAAAGAAGGAGACTCCAGTGAATTCCACTGTCAAACAGCCCTGACAGTCAGGAAGTTCTTCCTAATGTTTAGATGGAATCTCTTTTCCTTCACCTTGAACCCATTACTCTGTGTCCTAGTCTCCGAGGCAGCAGAAAACAAGCTTGCTTCCTCACCAACATGACATCCCTTCAAATATTTAAACATAGTTATCATGTCCCCCCTTAACCTTCGCTTCTCCAGACTTATCATTCACCAGCTCCCTAAGCCTCTCTTCATAGGGCATGGACTCCAGTCCTTTTACCTCTGAAGATGCCAGCCACAGATGCAGGCGAAACGTTAGGAACAAGATCCACCAGACCACGGCCACACAGCCCGGGAAACCCACCACAACCAGTTGAATCCGGATGTGAAAGCCTTCGATGACGCATCCTATCATCCCCTTGACAGACTGTTCCCACCCCTCCCCCTGGCCCTCCCCCTAAAAATGCAAAATAGACCGAGAGAAAATATTTGGCCCAAGGTCACCCAGCAAACTTCCGTGGTCATGTGGGGATTCAGCCAGTGATGGGATCCAAAAATTTTAGTAACAGGTTCCCATGGTGGTGGGATTCAAACTGTAGAGTAGCACCAATGGGGCTGGGCGTGGCACGACAGGGGCGTGGCCAGGCATTCCGGGGGCGGGGCATTCCTGGACAAGGCTGTGGCAAGGACGCAGCTGCTGCGCCGGTCCTTGGGCGGGAAACGAATGCGCACAGGCGCAGGCTGCCACGCACGCCGAGGCACCTCCTGCTAGGCTGCTTCAAGTTCTGCGCGCTTCTGCTGAGAGGAGGGGCGTAACTAAGGCAAAAATCACGTGGCAAAATCACCAATTAGTAACCCCCTCTCGGCACACAAATAATTAGTAACCTACTGTCGGGAACCTGTGAGAACCTGCTGGATCCCACCTCTGGATTCAGCCCTGGGTCTCCCTGATAGTTATCTGACACTCTAACCCACAGGTGTCAAACTTGTGGCCCTCCAGGTGTTATGGACTGCAGTTCCCATCATCCCCTGCCAGCATCATGATGGGAACTGTAGTCCATAACACCTGGAGGGCCGCGAGTTTGACACCTGTGCTCTAACCCCTACAGCACACTGACTCTAATGTCCCTTGTGAGAACTATCATAACATTATGAAAAGCAACAGTTGTACAGCCTATTCTGTGACATTGTTTACTAAGGCCGTTTCCGCACGGGCAAAATATGACGTCGTCGCAACGGAAAAAGAAGCGTCAGAGCGAGAGCGTTCGCACGCGCAGCGGCGGAGGTGCGCAGTCGCGCCGTCGCGAAAACGCTAAACCGGCGCGAAGACGGTGTATTCAGAACACGCTGAAAACCACTCTTTTTCCCCATGTGACGCATCGACGCCGCACTCGTGCGAACAGCCGCCACGGAGCTGTCGTCAAAAATGGCGTCGGGCCTGCAACGGCCGCAAGCGCAGGCGCAACTTATCGCGTAGACGCAGCTTCCCGAAGGCGCTGCCGTGCGAACCGTCACATTTCTGCGGGGCTGCGGACGCCCGCAGCTCCGCCTGTCTGTGTGAACGCTTTTTTTGGGATGCGTCGCAATTTGCGACGTCATCGCGTCGCTGCTTTTGGCCGTGCGGAAACGGCCTATGTTATAAGGCAGGGCCTGAGGGCACCATGGAACCTGCCAACACCTTTCCTGGTACCTATCAAGCGATTTTTTTAAGTGGGTAGGGCAAGGTGGGGTCTTTTGCCCCATAAAGTTGAAGATCTGCTTGGCTGTGAAGAGAACACACATGCCTCTGAAGATGCCTGCCATAGACGCGGGTGAAACATGAGAAGCAAAAACTACCACACAACCCGGAAAACCCACAACGGCCAATTCAAAGAACCTTTCGGCAACAGCTGTCACCATAGTGTTCATTTCATTGTCTCTCTGACTTCTTTTTCCTGGTGTATGTTAAAAATTGTGATGGAATAGTATTGTAAAACTAGCAAAATCACACATGACTGTGAAAAGCATCTTTGCCTTTTGATCTCCTGGAGGGAGGACAGGAAACTATGCAAAGGTGCTAGGATGAAATCAAACTTAAATGCACGGAGGTTGCTCAACTGGTTACATTCCTTTTGGTTCTTTGTCCCCATTCCGGGAACCCATGGCCCAGAGATGCTTCTCTGACCACGTCTCAAGATGGAATTCAAAACCCTTTGTTTTCCCCTTCTCAGGAAAACTCTGTTCAGGCCACGAGGTAACTTAGGCCTTTGAAGTTTCATCCTGGCACCTCTGCATAGTTTCCTGTCCTTCCTCCAGGAGATCAAAAGGCAAAGATGCTTTTCACAGTCATGTGTGATTTTGCTAGTTTTACAATACTATTTCATCACAAAAATCTATTCCGCTTGTCCCTGAACTTGGGCTTCCTCTGCGTGTGTGTGCCTGGCTCTGCCTCCCACAGTGGCCTTTTGTGGCCTGCCTCTCACAGTGGCCACTTTGTTGGTTGCGCCCACTATCCTGTGTTCGAATTCTGAAGGCACCCACCATAGGTTGAAAAACTCCTGTTTTGAAGAGCAATTGGCAGTCTACAAATTATACTAATGCAACAAAATATTGATACTTAAGGGAACAACCAACGCTACTCTGTTGCAAGTTAGTGGTGCTGCCCCTGCCTCCCCCTTAGTTCCTGGGGGTTTGATCTGAAATGAAGATCCACCTGCCGGGGTTGCCAAAAACTGCCTGTGTCGCGGTTCGGGTTGCCACTCCCGGGTTTGGAAATTCTTGGGAGATTCGGGGGCAGCGCATGGGGAGGATGGAGTTTGCGGAATAATCTCAGCAAGATGTAATCCACAGTCCTCCTTCCAAAGCTGCCATTTTATCTGGGAGAGCTGGTGTTAGTTGTCTGGAGATACATGGCAATTCTAGGGGATTAGGGGAGAGGTCATTTCTGGAATTGGCAACCCTAATTGTGGCCCATCAGGCCTGGCTGCTGTTGTTCTGAGCACCTCTAGTGGTGGGCAAGTGTCACTGCAGGGCAGACACTACAACGCTGCTGCTGCTTCAGTTGCTCCGAACCCCCTGCAGTGGTGGGGGGCAGCAAACACTTCCAGCAACTGCAGAGTGGGCCTCCCGGGATCCTGGGACAGTTGCATGGCCATGTCCCAGGGACTCTGTGCCATTGCTCTGTGGAGACCATCCTGGTGATGCACTTCGAAGAAGGAGGAAGAGGAAGAAAAAGAGGATTTATATCCCCCCCTTTATCTGCAATTTATACCCCCTTTCCAGTGGTGGGATCCAAAAATTTTAGTAACAGGTTCCTATGGTGGTGGGATTCAAACTGTGGCATAGCGCCAATGGGGCTGGGCGGGGCACGACAGGGCCATGGCCGGGCATTCCAGGGAGGGGCATTCCGGGGCGGGGCTGTGGCAAGGATGCAGCCACTGTGCCGGTCCTTGGGCGGGAAAGGAATGTACGCAGGCGCAGGCTGCCACGCACGCCGGTGCACCTCCTGCTAGACTGCTTCAAGTTCTGGGCGCTACTGCGGAGAGGAGGGGCGTAACTAAGGCCAAAATCACGTGGCAAAATCACCAATTAGTAACCCCCTCTCAGCACACACAAATAATTAGTAACCTACTCTCGGGAACCTATGAGAACCTGCTGGATCCCACCTCTGCCCCTTTCTCTTGAGTAAGGAGACTTACAATCTCCCTTCCCTTCCCCCTTCACAACAAACACCCTGTGAGGTGGGTGGGGCTGAGAGAGCTCCAAAAAACTGTGATGAGCCCAGTGATGGCGAACCTTTTCGACACCGAGTGCCCAAATTGCAACCTAAAACCCACTTATTTATTGCAAGGTGCCAACATGGCAATTTAACCTGAATACTGAGGTTTTAGTTTAGAAAAAACGGTTGGCTCCAAGGCGTGCGTTACTCAGGAGTAAGCTTGGTGAAGCAACCAAGCAACACTTCGAATGGGTGAATCATGACTCCAGGGGGGTTTACTCAGAAGCAAGCCCCATTGCCAGCAACCATGCTTACTCCCAGGTAAAGGATCGCGTGTTAGTTCTTCCCATGAAAATCAGTGGAGTTTAACAGCGCTTAACAGGGTTATCTACACTGCTTCCCCAAAACTAGGTCTTAGGTTTAATCCTCCCTGAAATAATTACACTATTGTCACACTCGAGGCCTGGCGGGGGAAGAGGGAGGGGTGTGAGGGGAGAGGGGAGTTAAACTTTTGCTTTCTGAAATCCAATAACTCCTCTGCCACAAAATAGAAGCAAAAAGGCCGTCAAGGAAGGCAACCCTAAGCAAGAATGCTGTGCGTGGGGTGGGATAACTTCAGGAAAGCTAAATTGGTGGAGCAGCCATCTGATCTGCGGTTTTTCCTTCACCTGTCATCACAACACTTGACTTCCCACCAAAATGCAAAAGGAACAGAAAAATAAAAGCAGTTCTAGCAAAGACCTTGGTGTGCTTTTTTAAAAATCCTAAATGCATCTCGGTACCTCCACCCTAGGCTTGATCTGCCCCCCGGGCAATCGGCAAAAAACTCGGGTCTGAGAGTTTCCCCAGTGTTTGGAAAGGCACACATTTTGTTTGTCCAACCCCTCGAGCAGCAGCAGCCAGTCTGCTCCAGCCTCTAGCAGATTCTACGTGCACCCGCTGCTCTGCTCTGCTACAGTGCCTCCACCTCACCCCACTGCCTCCCCCCCACCCGCTCGAGCAGGGGCCAGCCTGTTCTAGCCTCCAGCAAGTCCCACGCACACTGCTCTACACCTCTCTAGCATCTCCACCCAGTGGTGAGATCCAAAAATTTTCGTAACAGGTTCCCACGGTGGTGGGATTCAAACAGTGGCGTAGCGCCAATGGGGCTGGGTGGGGCACGACAGGGGCATGGCCGGGCATTCCGGAGGCGGGGCATTAATAATTTCTCTGTTACTGTAAAAAACTCTTACTGTAAAAAAAAGTTCCTAATTTCCAGCTGGTACCTTTCTGTCCATAATTTAAACTCATTCTAGCAAGTCCTATCGTCTGCTGCCAACAGAAACAACTACTTCTCCTCTAATTGATTGCCTGTCAAATACTTAATACTTTCAAATACTTAATTTTGTTTCTAGAAATCAAAAGAAGGATCCTTTCCTTAAACAAGGAACTTTACCATATTTCTAAAACATGTTTTTAAACTAGGTGTACTCTAGTCTGGAGGAACCGGGTTTGATTCCCCGCTCTGCCGCCTGAGCTGTGGAGGCTTATCTGGGGGATTCAGATTAGTCTGTGCACTCCCACACACGCCAGCTGGGTGACCTTGGGCTAGTCACAGTTCTTCGGAGCTCTCTCAGCCCCTCCTACCCCATAGGGTGTTTGTTGTGAGGGGGGAAGGGAAAGGAGTTTGTAAGCCCCTTTGAGTCTCCTTACAGGAGAGTAAGGGGGGGGGGTATAAATCCAACTCTTCTTCTACTTCAAAGGTATCCCCACAATTTAGAATCACCTGACCTTGCTCCAAATGGGAGTGGATTAGGCTGGTGGTAATAAACAGGGAGGTACATTCCATCCTCCCCAGCCAAGAATTACGAAAGCACGTAACAGGGCTGCACATCTTGTTCCCTTCAAAGAGGTGTTGGTTTGCCCTGCTGAAAATGCCCCCCCCCCAAAAGAGGCTGCTTTGAGTGAACAAAAGGGGGAAACCCCCCCCCCAACTCTGTCTGTGTGTGTGTGTGTCTCTCTCTCTCTCTCTCTCTCTCTCTCTCTCTCTCTCTCTTTGCACAGCCCACTCTCTGCATTTTTTTCTACGTTCAGAGTTGTTTTGTGTTTTTTTTAATTTCCTAGTAATCAAGATGAGTTGTGCTGCGCGCATAATAAATTTCAGCTTTCTGTGTGCTTGGGAAGTTCCTTAGCAATTTTAGCACCCTCATTAGGGAGTGAGTCAGCGAAGGCAAGGGATTGTTTGGATAGATACACAGAGGGAGACAGCAGGAAAGATAGTAAGTGTGATTCCTTCTCTGCCCTTAACGGTGCCTTCTTGCGTTTTCCCGTGCTCGTTTTGAACCGTGGAACGTGCCATCGGTGCCTGTGTGTACAACTTGGAACTTGGTTTTGAAACCTTTTCAGGATCTTACTGATCTTACTTTTCATTTCTAGGCTTGAATGATTTAGAAAGCACACAGTCCTCCTTACTTGTCCCACCAAAGAACATCACAACTGGTCCCGGGAGAAGTGGTACAATGAAAAAATCTCCCTTCTACTTTTAGAGGAAGAGTTTGGATTTATAGACTCAAAGGGTCTGACAATCTCCTTGCCCTTCCCCCCTCGCAACAAACACCCTGTGAGGTGGGTGGGGCTGAGAGAGCTCCGAGAAGCTGTGACTAGCCCAAGGTCACCCAGCTGGCATGTGTGGGAGTGTACAGGCTAATCTGAATTCCCCAGATAAGCCTCCACAGCTCAGGCGGCAGAGCGGGGAATCAAACCCGGTTCCTCCAGATTAGATACACGAGCTCTTAACCTCCTACACCACTGCTGCAGACAAATGAAGAGAACTTGTATTGTCGAAGGCTTTCACAGCCAGACTCAACTGGTTGTTGTGGGCTTTCTGGGCTGTGTGGCCGTGGTCTGGTAGATCTTTTTCCAAACATTTTGCCTGCATCTGTGGCTGGCATCTTCAGAGGTGTATCACAGAGAGAAGACTGTTACACACTGTCAGACTCCCCTCTGTGATACACCTCCGAAGATGCCAGCCATAGATGCAGGCAAAACATTAGGAACAAGATCTATCAGACCACGGCCACGCAGCCCTGAAAGCCCACAGCAACCTGATAAGGAATTTTTCAAAATGACAAGAAGGCATTACAAATGTTGAAATGCATTTATCTGTGCCTACCTACCTAAGTGTGGTCTTGATACATGAAAAATCTTGTTTAGAGAAGTACTTGTACCCAAAAATCCATCTGAATTTTACAAACCAATTTTGTTCCTTCCGTCACCTGTGATTCAAACTATATTCGTGGGGGGGGGGGGGGGAGAAATGGCACATCCTGATGGTCTTTGATGTACCCTGATGCTCTTTGATGTACCCTAATGCTCACCTGTGATTCAAACTATATTCAGGGGGGAGAGAAATGGCTCACCCTGATGCTCTTTGATGTACCCTGATGCTCTTTGATGTACCCTAATGCTCTCTGATGTACCCTAATGCTCACCTGTGATTCAAACTATGATAGAAATGGCTCACCCTGATGCTCTTTGATGTACCCTAATGCTCTCTGATGTACCCTAATGCTCACCTGTGATTCAAACTATATTCCGGGGGGGAGGGGGAAGAGAGAAATGGCTCACCCTGATGCTCTTTGATGTACCCTAATGCTCTTTGATGTACCCTAATGCTCACCTGTGATTCAAACTATATTCGGAGAAAAGGCTCACCCTGATGCTCTTTAGTGTACCCTAAAGCTCTCTGATGTACCCTAATGCTCACCTGTGATTCAAGCTATGGGAGGAAGAAATTTCCACCCACCAGTCTCTTTGATGCCCCTGTCTCTGTGCCCCTATTTGGCACTCACCTATGGGTTCAAGGCTGGCTGGGAGAAATGGCTCACCCTGATGCTCTTTGATGTACCCTAATGCTCTCTGATGTACCCTAATGCTCACCTGTGATTCAAACTATATTCGGGGGGGGGGAGAGAAATGGCTCACCCTGATGCTCTTTGATGTACCCTAATGCTCTCTGATGTACCCTAATGCTCACCTGTGATTCAAACTATATTCGGGGGGGGGAGAGAAATGGCTCACCCTGATGCTCTTTGATGTACCCTAATGCTCTTTGATGTACCCTAATGCTCACCTGTGATTCAAACTATATTCGGGGGGGGGAGAAATGGCACATCCTGATGCTCTTTGATGTACCCTAATGCTCTCTGATGTACCCTAATGCTCACCTGTGATTCAAACTATATTCGGGGGGGGAGAGAAATGGCTCACCCTGATGCTCTTTGATGTACCCTAATGCTCTTTGATGTACCCTAATGCTCACCTGTGATTCAAGCTATATTCAGGGGGGGGGGGAGAGAAATGGCTCACCCTGATGCTCTTTGATGTACCCCTAATGCTCTTTGATGTACCCTAATGCTCACCTGTGATTCAAGCTATATTGGGGGGGGGAGAAATGGCTCACCCTGATGCTCTTTGATGTACCCCTAATGCTCGAACCACCAAGCCGCTTGTATTCTTTTCTTCCTGCTGGGACTCCTGGTCGACTAAGCAAGACAAGGCAGCAATGCAACGCGGCAACGGGAGGAAACAGCACCTGTTGCACTACTGCCTGGCATGCAGCTGCTGAGGACCCCTCCCGCATCCTATTCCCCATAGCCTTCATCCTCTCCTCCATCTTTTTTTTAAACATCTGTTTACTTACCTATTTGGACTCATTACATGAACCCCCATCCCTGACACCCCCCAGCCGTGGGTTCTGCCAAAAAAAAATTTCCCTCGTGGCATTATGGGAGAGGAAACAAGATGTAGGCCGAGAAGAGCGAGAGGAGAACGCGCGGCGCGGTGGGCCGAGGCTCTGCGGCAGCCAATGGGCGCGCGGCGCGGCGGAGCTGCTGCAAGGGGAGGGGCGCCTATTTGAGCCACGGGGGCCGGGGGAGGGCCGGGCAGCAGCCAGCCAGCCAGCCAGCCGGGGGGAGGAGGAGAAGCGCGCGCAGTCCAGCCGATCCCTGCCCAGGTGCCGCCGCCGCCGCCGCCGCCGCCGAGGATCGCCAGTGCGCGGAGCAGCGGGGCCAGCCGGCGAGTGCGCGCCATCCGCGGGCCTTTTGCGCCGGAGGGAGGAGGCGAGCGGCGGGGCGCTGCTCTGCTCGGGCTCCAACGCCGGACACCTTTGGGGGGGGGACCGTGACTTGGGGGGGTCTTTCGCCTTCTCGGAGGCTGCGCCTAAGCACTGTGAAGGTGAGTGCGCGTGTGAATGAATGAATGGGTGGGCGGCGGGAGGGCTGAGCGCGCAGCGGGTGTAGCAGAAGGGGGGGCCCTCCTTGCACCCCCCCCGGCTTTCTTTCCCTTTTGTATGCGGTCAGATGGGGGGGGGGTAGAGCTGGAGCGTGGTGCCTTCTCCCTGCCTGGAGTCCAACCACGCCTCTTGGGCACCCTGATCCCCAAAGGGGCTGCAAACCAGGCTAGAGCCGCCTCCCTCTTCCCCTCCCCCCCCCCGGCAGCTCCTCCTGGCTCCGCTCCTCGCCTCTGCAGCACTTGCGGGCGCCCCCTCTCCCCCCCCCCCCTCGCTGGGGCTTCCCTTTGGCGCCGCCGGCGCTCCTGGGGAGATTGGAGTTCCCCCCCCCACACACACCTGGGGGCTGAGCTATCCAGACGCTTTGGATGGGGGGGGGGGTGGCAGGAGGACTTGCTGGTCAGCCCCCCCCCTTAACCACTTTCAAGCAGCTGTGGAGGAAACACCCGCTTTCTTCCTCCTTCCCCCCCCCCCCCATTGAACTCTTTCCAAGGAGCTGGAGAATCTGTGGCAGGGGGTCCCAGAGGCTGCCTGGTCGGGGAGGGGGGGCTGGCCCCAACAGAAAGCTCCCCCCTCCGTGGCTGCACAGTGGGTCTCGCCCCCATCTTCTCTGCCCTAACCTTCCCCCCCCCCCCCCCCCCCGTGATCTCCTCTCCTTCTCCCTTGCTGGGAGTGACGACGGAGCGTGGATGGTTCTAGAGCGGGGACTCGCAGCACGGGTGCTGAGCATCGCCAAAGGCTCTTCTGGCGAGAGGCGCTTGTGCCTCCCGGAGGCCTGCAGGTGGAGCTGCCGGTGGCCACCAGCAAGGAGAAAACAGTGCGCCTGTGCGGGCCAGGACAGTGCCCCGGGCCTGCACCCGCTCTGGCTCTCTGGCTGCCTTGCCCGGGCCGGACAGCAGAGTGGCGATGGCGGAGAGACGTCTCGCCCAAAGGAGGCAGCGCGCAGCAGAGTTAGAAGAGAGGGTTCCAAGCCGGCCACCCCTTTATTTTGCAAGTTGAAAGTGCTTGGTTGGATTTCTGGGTGCCAGACTGGGACCCTTGATCGGTGCAGACCGAGGGGCAATGGCAGACACTAAGCCTGTGGCCAGAGGTGCGTCTTACATAGATCTGGCTGCTAGCAGTTGACATTTTGGGGTGGTGTGTGGTTTCCGGGCTGTCTGGCCGTGTCCTAGCAGCGTTCTCTCCTGACGTTTCGCCTGCATCTGTGGCTGGCATCTTCAGAGGATCTGATGGTAGGAATGGAAAGCAGGTGGAGTGTATGGAGATGGAAAGCAAGTGGACCTCACAGTATATATACGCCACTTGCTTTCCATTCCTACTATCAGATCCTCTGAAGATGCCAGCCACAGATGCAGGCGAAACGTCAGGAGAGAACGCTGCTAGGACACGGCCAGACAGCCCGGAAACCACACAGCACCCCAGTGATTCCGGCCGTGAAAGCCTTCGACAATATAAGTTGACATTTTGCGGCTGCAAGCAGCAATAGGTGGTGTTTTTGTGGGTGACGAGGATTTGGGGGCGTGCATCTCCCCTCACCCTGGAATATTCTCTTTTGGTCCCCACCTATCTTTGAAAGTAGGGTTTAAAGACAGGCTAAGTCCAAGGCCTGGGGGTCTGGCAGGGGGAAGGTTACCTGGCCACACGATGCACCTTTATTGAACCATCTTGAGGACTGGGGCGCAGAGACCTGTTGGAGAGTAAAGTGGAGGACTGTTCTCTGCAGGCATTTCTGTGTGCATCAGAGAATCACCACTAACCCGACTTATGCAGTCAATTTGGTGTCTACCAGTGGCGTATCTGCCTAGGGACAAGGGGTACCCCTTGTTCCCAGGTGCCACTCTTCTGGTCACGTGGGGGGCGCAAAATCGGGGCCCCACGTGACCAGGAAGTCCTGCTGTCTCGTCATTTTTGCGCGCCTTGACCCCGTCCAAGGCACGCAAAAACGACGAAACAGCGGGACTTCCTGCTGCCTCCAAGCTCCCTCAACCCTGCCCTGGACTCCTCCCTCCCTTCCTCCCCCCGCCAGCTGGGTCGAGGACAGTGTGGGCGGAGCCGAGGTGGGCGGGGCAGGGGAAGAGCCTGGGGGGCGTCCTGGAGACAATTTGTCTCCAGGCGCCATTTACCCCTGGTACACCTCTGGTGTCTACCAATGGGGGCAAGAAATGCTTGTGTCCCTCTTCCAACTTCTAGCCCTGATGTTGGTTTGGTGGAATTGATTTGTCCCATTTCTAATTCTCTTGGCATTGCTTTGCTAGTCAGAAGGTGTGGGAAGGACTGCGAGTCCTTTGCTGGGTGGGGAACTTTGTGCTTCCTGGAAGAGATGGGTTCTCACTGGGAAAACACAGCACTGGCAAGCAACGTTCCCCACCCACACCTGGCTGACACAGCAAATTCAGTCTTTTCTAGTCCTGCTGGCAGAGTCTCTCCAGGGTCTCTGGCCGAGGAGGTCTTCCATAGCACCTCTGCCGGATCATTTAACTGGAGATGCCCGGGATTGAACCAAGGGTTTTCTTGCATGCCAAGCAGAGGCTCAACCACAGCCCCTCCCTCAGCTTCTGCTGGGTTAGCACTAAATTTGCTCCTTCCGCCAGGTGGCACCACCTGGCTACAACTGAGCTAGCTTGGTCATCCTGGCAGAAGATTGCGGACGAGGATGCCTTAAGAACATAAGAAAGAGCCTGCTGGGTCAGACCAGAGTCCATCTAGTCCAGCACTCTGCTACTGTGATGGTGGCTTCCACTCAGGGTGCCTTTGGGAGCTCACGTGCAGGAGGTGAAAGCAAGGGCCTTCTGCTGCTGCTGCTGCTCCCAAGCACCTGGTCTGCTAAGGCAGTTGCAATCTGAGATCAAGGAGGATCAAGATTGGCAGCCATACATTGACTTCTCCTCCATAAATCCAAGCCCCTTTTAAAGCTATCCAGGTGAGTGGCCATCACCACCTCCTGTGGCAGCATATTCCAAACACCAATCCCACGTTGCATGAAGAAGTGTTTCCTTTTATTAGTCCTAATTCCTCCCCCCAGCATTTTCAATGGATGCCCCCTTCAATACAAAAGCCCAATGTGTGGGGTGCCGTGCGAGTGTTTTCTTATTAGGTTCCCGCCTTTATGTGGCGAAGGGGCTTACAGTGTTCGCCCCATCACTGTTTTATTCTTGTAAATTTCGTTGTGCGTACACAATGACAATAAAATGCTTATGCTTATGACAACCCTGCGATGTAGGTTAGGCTGAGAGCGAGTGACTGTTGAAAGGTCTCTGGTGACTCTCTGGTCTCTGTGCCGTTCTTGTTCATTGTACTTTCCCGGCGGGGTCGTTCTGCCAGCTCATTTCTTTGGTGGGAACATGAATCGGTGGGAAAGTCAGGCCTCGTGACTCAGGTTTTTACAGACCTGCCTCTGCAAAGGAGATTGAATTCTCAATCTAGAAGGCTGAGCACCTGCAAAACATTTTTTTAAAGTATAAAAAAAACAGCGACTACTGAAGAGGTCCCGGCTTCCGTACCACCTGGGAAATGAATGCCTGGCAGCCTTAAGACTGTGTTAACACCTTCGCGCACCGAAAAGCTCCTGGCATCCGCCTCTAGCAGCGGGGAAAAGGGCATCCTTGTAACCTTGACAACTGCTATTATGTAACTGGCTCTTCCCCTTCTCTGGGGTAGCAGCTTATAATTGCTGTAACAAAGCTGCTCCTTCAGATCCTCTGGGCCTTTGCCAGGAGATGGAAATTGCCTGTGATGTGCAACTTTTTCCTTTTGGAAGGAAAAAAAGCTTGTTCGTGGTCCGGGCCTGCTGGCCTATCGGGAGACCTATCCTGAGCTCCCAGTGGGAGTGCAGAGGGTTGGATTGGATGAATCGCGTTCAGGGCTCCAGAAGTGAAGATTGAGCCTCCGCCCCGTTTCTGCGTTCCTTGATAGTAGAAGCTCGTTCAGTGATTCTGAGAAGTTAGGGGGGCATTTCCAAGTGCACTGATTTGTGGACGCTTAACCGACCGCACGAGGGTGCCTCCGTGCAGCCGGGCGTCTTGTTTTGTTGCATCTTGCAAATATTCCGGTTCTCAGCAGAAATTGCAGGTTTGGGGCATGTCCCAAAGGATCCTGGGAACCAGTTCTGACAGGGGAATGGGGCTCCTCTCAACGCCCCAGAATGCATTCTGCAGCTCTCCAGGTGTTCATGGACTACAATTCCCATCATTCCCTGCCATGGACTACAATTCCCAATCAGCCCCTGTTCGTGGACTACAATTCCCATCAGCCCCTGTTCATGGACTACAATTCCCATCAGCCGGGTGGTGCAGGCTACTTTAACTACTGGGTTTTGCGTGGGCAAACCTCAGTTCTGGCATGACCAGAGAAGATCCTCAATACTCAATAAACTACTGTCCTTATACATGAGTTTGTTTCAGTTTTGGGGATTCTGACACCCTGGCAGGGCCGATGGGAATTGTAGTCCATGAACATCTGGAGAGCCGCTAGTTGCAGACCCCTGGCATAGGTTGACTGTGTGATTGATTCCATCGGGGTAGTCATTACGTTTTGCTAGTTGTTGCTAAATTCTCTTCTAGGTGAAAGGATCCTCAAGACTGTGGTTAAAATAGGGGTGAGCTTATCTCTCTAGGACAGTGATGATGAACCTTTTTGAGACCGAGTGCCCAAACTGCAACCCAAAACCCACTTATTTGTCGCAAAGTGCCAACACGGCAATTTAACCTGAATACTGAGGTTTTAGTTTAGAAAAAAATGGTTGGCTCAGAGGTGTGCGTTACTCAGGAGTAAACTTGGTGGTAGTTGGTGGCTTTGGTTTGGAGCAACCGTGCAATTCTTCCAACGGGTGAATCACAACCCTAGGAGCGTTTACTCAGAAGCAAGCCCCATTGCCAGCAACCGAGCTTACTCCCAGGTAAAGGATCGCGCTTTAGTTCTTCGCATGAAAATCAGTGGGGTTTAACAGCGCTTGACAGGGTTACCTACACTGCTTCCCCAAAACTAGGTCTTAGGTTTAATGCTAATAATTGAGCCCAGAAGCCCAGACCAGCCTAGATGTGTGTGTGTGTGGGGGGGGTAACTCTGTTTGCTTGTGCCCACAGAGAGGGCTCTGAGTGCCACCTCTGGCACCCGTGCCATAGGTTCGCCACCACTGCTCTAGGATCTGCTGAATAAGTACTTGTCTATGAATTGCATGTGGGATGGAGTATTCTGGCTGGGCCTCACCAGGAACACAGTGGTGTCCTCTAAGAATCTTGGGACTGAAGTTCTGTGAATCTGCTGGACGCTCCTTTGAACAGGTTCCCAATCCGTGTTGCAAATCCAAGCCAGTCGGAGGCCTGCCTGGCGTAGAAATTAGCTCTTTGCCCCATGAACTGGTCCTCAGCAGCACCACAATGTCAAAGAAGTCCAAATCACACCATTGTAGCAAACTCCATAAGAGACAGGCTGTCACGCATCTGGTGTATAAGAATCTGCTATATAAGAATCGTGGTCTAACTTACCTGGTGGTTGTGAGCTTGCCAGCATGCACATAGGTGCCCGGTGCTTTGAAAGGGTTAAACAAGCAGATGGTTTGTAAAGTGCAAAGGGTGTGCTGGATTTTGGTTTGCTGGGGGGCTGGGCAGCAAATAGGCTGCTGGCTACAGAACTTGCAAGATTCGTTTAACTGCTACGATGGGCATCTCTCTCCTCCCGTCACCAGAAAATGCTGGTCATTGTGACCAGGTGGTTACGCTGAGAATTCTCTTGCCCCATCAAGCAGTTACGGCAGGGGCGGCCAACCTATGGTGCTCCAGATGTCCATGGACTACAATTCCCATCAGCCCCTGTTGGCCATGCCGGCAGAGGCTGATGGAAATTGTTGTCCATGAACATCTGGAGCACCATCGGTTGGCCACCCCTAGACTAGGATCTGTGAGACCTGGGCTTGAACCCCCATTCTACCACTCTAAGCTTTTGGGGTGGGGGCAGGAGTAGTTAACCAGTTGACTATGCTGGCAGGGGCTGATGGGAATTGCAGTCCATAAACATCTGGAGCACCATAGGTTCGCTGCCCCTAGACTAGGATCTGTGAGACCTGGGGTTGAACCCCCATTCTACCACTCTTTGAGCTTTTGGGGGGGGGGGCAGGAGTAGTTAACCAATTGACTATGCTGGCAGGGGCTGATGGGAATTGCAGTCCATGAACATCTGGAGCACCATAGGTTGGCCGCCCCTAAGTTACAGTTAGCAAGAGCTGCTGGCTGGAATGATTGACATTAACTTGGGAGGGGACATTCCCAAAGAGATCTTGTGGCTTGTCTACAGCAACCGGAGCGTCGATTGGGTTCCTTTTCGGCCCTCCGTGACCGAGGCTGCTAAATGGAGACAGAGAAACTGATATCCCTGTGGAAAAGGCTGTTTGTGGCACTGAGCTATGAACAAGCTCGTGTGTGGCCAAGCTACGGAGGTGGGTGATGCTTGGGTGAGTAAGTGTGGGCCACAGAGTCTGTTGGAGCTGCAGTTCTTGGCCAAGGGTGGGATCGATCTTGCACCCAAGCGTAGCTTCTCATGCCAGCAGGCAATGTGGGTGAGATGTCAGCGCTGTGTCTTGGTGGGCTTCTGTTAACAAATAGGAAGGGGCGAAAAAAGGTGGGCCCTTAAAAGGGCAAAGCGGGAGAAGCAAATCTGTAGAACCATTGGCTTGTTGTGGTGATAAAGGTTTGGCTCAGCTGCACTGTTTCCAACAGTAGAGGAGGCATTGCTCATTTCAGTGTACTCTCATTACGTGAGTTTTCTGTGTGCCGGAAAGAGATAGTTTGGGTTAACCTCATAAGGATATCGAAGAGACAGAAGAAAGTGCAGAGAAGGGCAATGAGGACAAGGCTGCCACGTTTGGGACTCTTTAGTTTGGAGAGGAGACGTCTGAGGGGGGATATGATTGAAGTCCATAAATTTATGCATGGGGTAGAAAATGTTGACAGAAATTTTTCTCTCTTTCTCACAATACTAGAACCAGGGGGCATTCATTGAAAATGCTGGGGGTAAGAATTAGGACTAATAAAAGGAAACACTTCTTCACGCGACGTGTGATTGGTGTTTGGAATATGCTGCCACAGGAGGTGGTGATGGCCACTCACCTGGATAGCTTTAAAAGGGGCTTGGACAGATTGATGGAGGAGAAGTGGATCTATGGCTCCCAATCTTGATCCTCCTTGATCTCAGATTGCAAATGCCTTAGCAGACCAGGTGCTCAGGAGCAGCAGCAGCAGAAGGTCATTGCTTTCATCTCCTGCCTGTGAGCTCCCAAAGGCACCTGGTGGGCCACTGCGAGTAGCAGAGTGCTGGACTAGAGATCTGTTCCAGCAGGCTCTTTCTTATATTCTCTTGTTTTCTCTGTTAAGCTGTCCTCCCCACCACCACTACTCCCCCCCCCAAAAAAAAATCTCTGCGTGCAGCTTGAAGTGATGGGGCTGAATTTTAGCATATTCTGCAGCTGTGCTTTGCATTACAAACTACAAAGTTAAATTATTCCAGGTTTCAAAGGCTGACTTCTCACCCAAACTGCTTATGCTGTCCTCCTCTCTACTTCATTCTCACAACTTTGGCTCTTTCCGCACATGCAGAATAATGCACTTTCAAACTGCTTTCAGTGCTCTTTGAAGCTGTGCGGAATGGCAAAATCCACTTGCAAACAGTTGTGAAAGTGGTTTGAAAACGCATTATTTTGCGTGTGTGGAAGGGGCCTTTGTGAGATAGTTTAGGCTGTGAGTGACTGGCCCAAGGTTATTCAGCAAACTCCCGTGGCAGAGTAAGGATTTGAACTGGAGTCTCCCTGGTGCTTTAACCACTATACTACACTGTTTGGGAGTGCGATTATCATCTCTGATTGGATTGTGGTTTCAGTGATGCTCTGTGGAGAAAAGCAGCCTACTCAGTTACTGGAAAGCTGAGCCTTCAGGCATTTCCTTTTCTCCCCTTTGCTTTCTAAAGCCTTGTTCACGCATTGCACTGAAGACATGGTGTACTGAAGACATGGAGCAGCAGTGGCGTAGGAGGTTAAGAGCTCATGTATCTAATCTGGAGGAACCGGGTTTGATTCCCAGCTCTGCCGCCTGAGCTGTGGAGGGTTATCTGGGGAATCCAGATTAGCCTGCGCACTCCCACACAAACTTTAAAGGCATCAAGAATCTTCTGGGTGACCTTGGGCTAGTCACAGCTTCTCGGAGCTCTCTCAGCCCCACCTATCTCACAGGGTGTTTGTTGTGAGGGGGGAAGGGCAAGGAGATTGTCAGCCCCTTTCAGTCTCCTACAGGAGAGAAAGGGGGAATATAAATCCAAACTCTTCAAAAACTCTTCTTGTTTCTGTGCACATCTGCTTGTAAGAAATCAACTCTACAAATTAAGTCAGGGACCAGTTCCTGGATAACAGTGGGTTCACTTGAAGAAATGTGAAGAAGAAGTACCGTATATACCCGCGTATAAGTTGACTTTTTCCAGCATTTTTAATGCTGAAAAAGCCCCCCTCGGCTTATACTCGAGTATATACGGTAATTCCAAGATGGCTGCCGGAGCTGTGGCACACTGAGAAAGGAGATCACACCAGCTGTGGCAGAAGCATTTTGCCTGCATCCAACTTTGAGTATTAAATTCACCATTCCCTTTTGTGTTTTTTTGTAAAGCTAGGCTTGCAAATCCTCCAGCTTTGATAAAGCCATGGTCTTTGCAATTAGAGTTGCTCCATTGGCTCTGAATGCCGTGTTCGGTATTACTCTGTGCCCTTGAAATTTGTGTTCTGACTGGCATGGCATCCTCTTGGAAAGAGATTCCATTGCACTTGTAGCGCTTAAAGACTGCAAAATGCAAGTCAAGATTTGTTACTAGTAAATCAGGTCAAGCTGAGTTTTTGGGCAAATTCCTCTCTATAAAGCAGTACAAATTAAAGCTGAAAAGAGAGGGTCTTACAGTTCTAGGGGCAGAAATACCCTCTGTGCTATCTAGCAAGTGTGGTAGGAGACAAAGAGACACTGTAGATCTTCCTAAAGGCTAAATCCTACCTTTGGATAAAATATGTCCCTGAACGTGCAAGGATAAAAGCATACACTGTTCACAAGGTGGTGCTCGCAAACAGTATCTGCTTCCTTTAAAAACTGTTTTGCTTAATGACATTTTTAAAATTCCAGTGAGCCGTTTTTGAGGGAGGTCTTGTGGGTACTCACAGTCTTTGGCATGAAGCAACCAGGCAGTCTATCTTATTTCCTTCATCCTGTTTGTCCTCTGATCATGAAGATTGCTTTCAGTCAACTTTTCTTACAACTGATCTCTCTGGGAATACCTGTGGATAGATTAATTGTAGCCCAGTACCTTTATCTCCTGGTTGAGGCCCAGTGGCGTAGAGCAATCCCCTTAGCTAGGTGTGATGCCCTGCCTTCTTCCTTTAGCCTTGGATGCCACCTTGGAATCCCACATGAAGAAAGGAAATGCCCGTGTGGCATGGGTTCTGTGGAAACAGTATCTCATATGCTGTTGGATTGTCCTTTTTATGAGATAGATAGGAAGAAGCTCATAATCCCCTTCCTGCATGGAAGTGAAGGCATTACAGATAAACAGAAGGTTAGATATCTTTTAAACAGCCACAACTACGAGCTGTTGGAAGCGGTGGCTAAATTTTTAAATGGTGTCATTTTAACTCGTCAGAAGTTGTGAAGGCTGTTATTACCTTGCAATGTTAATGTTAAACTATTTATATGGCATTAAAGGTATTCGAAATCGAATCGAGTCGGGTTTCTGTGGGAGAGGTGTGTGTGGTTTGGAGTGGGGTAGTTAGCCTAAAGACTTTGTTAAACAGAAGTGCTTTCCCTAAACAATCCGGGAATGCTGACACTTTCACAGGTTCTTGACCATCTCACCTCACAAGGTGAGGGCACTCAAAACCAGGGGCCTCAGGAGTGACTAGAGGTCAGGTAGACCAGAAACCAACCGCCGCCAGAGCACATAGCAGGACGCTGCCGTAGCTCAGCCACAGTGCCGTGGGCGATCTGGCCTTCACCTCGCTCTCTCTTCCCGCAGGTCCATCATGTCGGACAGAAAGGCCGTGATCAAGAATGCGGACATGTCTGAGGACATGCAGCAGGACGCCGTGGACTGTGCCACGCAGGCAATGGAGAAGTACAACATAGAGAAGGACATTGCGGCGTACATTAAAAAGGTATCTTTGGGGGTCCCTGTAGGGTGGGATGGGTGCACCAAGGAAGGCCTCCATTGGGCCGAGCCAGAAGTCAGGTGGGCTCATTTAGTTTTTGTATATCCTGCTTTTCTTCCCAATGGGGACCTTGCATCATGGTTACCCCCCTTTTACTTTATAGGCTTGGTTGAGAAGGACTGGACCGGCAGAGCAGGAGAACTAAAACCAGGGTCTTCTAGACCAGGGGTCTACAACCTGTGGTTCTCCAGAAGTTCACGGACTACAATTCCCATCAGCCCCTGCCAGCATGGCCAATTGACTGATGGGAATTGTAGTCCATGATGGGCCAATTGGGGCTGATGGGAATTGTAGTCCATGAACATCTGGAGAGCCACAGGTTGCAGACCCCTGGTCTAGACCAGTGGTGGCGAACCTTTGGCACTCCAGATGTTAAGGACTACAATTCCCATCAGCCCCTATCAGCATGGCCAATTGGGGTGGTGATGAAGAAAGAAGCAGCCATTGCTTAGCCTAATGCCTTACAGTCCAGATTTACTCTCAAGCACCTCCAAGTAGAGTAGGCATGGCCAACCTGTGGTGCTCCAGATGTTCATGGACTACAATTCCCATCAGCCCTTGCCAGCATGGCCAACAGGGGCTGATGGGAATTGTAGTCCATAACATCTGGAGTGCCAAAGGTTCGCCACCACTGGTCTAGACACTGATTCGATGCTCTAACTGCTGTACCCTACTGTCTCCTTGATTAAACAAATACATCGTTGTCACGGCTTTTTCTGATTGGAGCATTTGCCAGCCTTCACCGAAGAGGAGTCTGACCAGGTCCGTCCCTGTGAACAGCTTGCCCTCTAATCCTTCCCCAGTGCTGCGTGGAGCTGAGCCGCCCAGGAGAGCTTTCCCTGCTGGGCCGCCCCTTATCTGCATGGCACCAGTCCAGTGGCCGCGCACGCAGCTCAGAGGGAATGTTGCCTATAACAAAAAGTCTTTGCTTCTTAAGGAGACAGATGATTGGTCTGTGGCGCTTGGCCCTGTCACTGGCTTCTTGTAGCTCTTGCCTCAGGCTGGGAAATATTTCCGAGTTCTGGGGATCCTCTGATTCAGGGGTGGCCAATCTATGGTGCTCCAGATGCTCATGGACTACAATTCCCATCAGCCCCTGTTGGCCATGCTGGCAAGGGCTGATGGGAATTGTAGCCCATGAACATCTGGAGCACCATAGGTTTATTTATTTTATTTTAATTTATTTATTTTTTAAACTTTTATACCGCCCCATCCCCTAGGGGCTCTGGGCGGTGTACCTCAATTGGCCATGCTGGCAGGGGCTGATGGGAATTGTAGCCCATGAACATCTGGAGCTCCATAGGTTGGCTACCTCAATTGGCCATGCTGGCAGGGGCTAATGGGAATTGTAGTCCATGATCATTTGGAGCACCATAGGTTGGCTACCTCAATTGGCCATGCTGGCAGGGGCTGATGGGAATTGTAGCTAATGAATGTCTGGAGCACCATAGGTTGGCTACCTCAATTGGCCATGCTGGCAGGGGCTGATGGGAATTGTAGCCCATGAACATCTGGAGCACCATAGGTTGGCCATGCCTACTCTAATTGGAGGTGCTTGAGAGTGAATTGAGAGTGCTTGAGACTGAACTCAGTTGCTATATTTCGAGTCCTTTGAGGTTCCAATGTATGGAACCTCAAAGGACTCGAAATATAGCAACTGAGTTCAGTTCTTTTATTTCATAAACTTCAACGATCACACTACACGCAATGCGGATTCTGACTTTCCCGGGCTCAAGGTGTCGCTTTTACGGACAATCCAGCCCCTCCCCGAACTCCCAAGCACAATTCCCACGGCAGAGCGAAAAACAAGCTTCAAACACATAAGATAAGCGCAGCAAGGTTAAAGGCAGTAACTATCCCGGGCACGTAGCCCAGAACGTGGAATGTGCCAAGGACAGGATGAAGGAGCAGAAACTAACCCCCATCCTTACACTGGACTCCAAGGCATTAGGCTAAGCAATGGCTGCTTCTTTCTTCTTCACCTCCCCAACAGTGTGTGAAACTGGGCTGCGCTTAGCCTGACCCTTGTGAGAAGAACCCTGCTGGATGAGACCAATTGTCCAATACTAGTCCTGCGGCCTTTTTCCAACAGTGGTTAACCACACGTGGGCGGGAGTGGCTGTGGCTCAGTGGCAAAACTTCCGCTTGCCAGGTTAAAGGTCCCCGGTTCCATCCCCAGCATCTCCGGTTTAGAGGACGAGGTAGTAAATGTTATGAAAAGCAGCCAATCCCAGAGAGCCATGGCCATTTTGAGTAGAGGTTGATGGGCCAGTGATCTTATTCAATGTAAGACAACCTCCTATGTATTGTTGAAGGCTTTCATGGCCAGAATCACTTGGTTGTTGTGGGATTTCCGGGCTGTGTGGCCGTGTTCTAGTAGCATTTCCTCCTGACGTTTCGCCTGCATCTGTGGCTGGCCTCTTCAGAGGATCTGATGGTAGATCAGATCCTCTGAAGGTGCCATCAGATCATAAGAACATAAGAAAGAGCCAGCTGGATCAGACCAGAGTCCATCTAGTCCAGCACTCTGCTACTCGCAGTGGCCCACCAGGTGCCTTTGGGAGCTCACGTGCAGGCTGTGAAAGCAATGGCCTTAAGAACATAAGAAAGAGCCAGCTGGGTCAGACCAGAGTCCATCTAGTCCAGCTCTCTGCTACTTTCGCCGGTATTACCAGATTGCCTTTGGGGAGCCTCAGCAGGGGCAGGAGGTAGAGAAACGGCGGCGCCAAGAACATAAGAACAAGCTTGTAGCTGGATCGGGACCGGAGTCCATCTAGTCCAGCTCTCTGCTACTCGCAGTGGCCCACCAGGTGCCTTTGGGAGCTCTCGTGCAGGATGTGAAAGCAATGGCCTTAAGAACATAAGAACAAGCCAGCTGGATCAGACCGGAGTCCATCTAGTCCAGCTCTCTGCTACTCGCAGTGGCCCACCAGGTGCCTTGGGAGCTTCCCCTGCGGCAGGATGAAAGCAATGGTCACTAGTTGCTGCTGCTGCTCCTGAGCACCTGGTCTGCTAAGGCATTTGCAATCACAGATCAAGGAAGATCAAGATTGGTAGCTGTAGAACGACTTCTCCATAAATCTGTCCAAGCCCTTTTTAAAGCTATCCAGGTGAGTGGCCACTTTTCTGCCTCCTCCACTTTTGAGGAGGGGAGCCAGGGAAGGAATGCCAGAGGAGAAAGAATCAGCGTCTCTCCGTCGCATATGTTTGCCTTTATCTTCCAGAGAGCAAAGGATTTTCCCATAGAAAGAGCTGCTGCTACGCGGCCTGTATAGGCTCTATCAGTGGTGGTGAACCTATGGCACGGGTGCCAGAGGTGGCACTCAAAGGCCTCTCTGGGGGGGTTGCCCCCCCCCCCCCCCGACACACATCTAGGCTGGCCTGGGCCACTGGGCTTCCGGTTCAAGCATAGCATTTAAACCTAAGGAACCTAGTTTTGGGGAAGCAGAGTGTAGGTTACCCTGCTAAGCGCTGTTAAACCCCACTGATTTTCATGAGAAGAACTAAAGTGTGATCCTTTACCTGGGAGTAAGCTCGGTTGCTGGCAACGGGGCTTGCTTCTGAGTAAACCATCCTAGGGTTGTGATTCACCCGTTAGAAGAGTTGCACGGTTGCTTCAAAGCAAAGCCACCGACTACCACCAAGCTTACTCCCGAGTAACACGCGCCTTGGAACCAACCGTTTTTTCTAAACTAAAACCTCAGCATTCAGGTTAAATTGCTGTGTGTGCACTTTGCAATAAATAAGTGGGTTTTGGGTTGCAATTTGGGCACTCGGTCTCAAAAAGGTTCGCTATCACTGGGCTATATAATTGGCGGTGGCTTTCAGTGGAGTTCTGGCCGTTTCACCCTGATGTTCGTCTTTGTTGTTTCTGTGAGCAGCTCTGGATCCTTTCTCCAGCCTCTTTCCCACTCTGCTCAAGTAGCCCTTGGCTAACAAGGCCGTTTCTTGTGGTCTCGGGTGCAAAGTCCCTTCTGATCAGGGCATGGGATTAGAATCTTCTCAGGGCCGTAGGACTTGTAGCCCTATAGCCGTGGTGGCGAACCTTTGGCACTCCAGATGTTACGGACTACAATTCCCATCAGCCACTGCCAGCATGGCCAATTGGTCATGCTGGCAGAGGCTGATGGGAATTGTAGTCCATAACATCTGGAGTGCCAAAGGTTCGCCACCACGGCCCTATAGAATTGGCTGCTTTCAGAGATCTGACCCCATTGGTCATGCCCAAATGTTGGTCTTAAACCTGCTTTTCATGTGTCGCTGGTGAGGATGCTAGAAAATTGAGGCCTCGGTGGGACAGAAATGGCTTGCAGAGAAGGGGGCTGTCGTGTTTGGTGGATAGCGGGGTGGAAGAGAAGACTTTCTATAGCAAAATGGGGGGACCCAGGTTGCTGCATTTTGCGGCGCTCTGTTCTCGGGGCATCTAGTTGGTGGCTGTGGGAACTAGGATGGGTGGCTGGGTGGCTTTTTTTGCTCCAATCCAGAAGAAGACGACTTTATTTACAGTCAATGACCAGATATTTTACAAATCTCCAAAATATCTACAACTAAACAAGAATGCAGATCTCTCTCCCGAATACCAGCACTATCCATCTATATATCATTCTACTTTGTAAACACACCAAACAGCATAAAAACACTAAACAAAACAAAAATATCTAAGGGGGATGCCATATTCAGATCATTTTTCCTTTTTCATAATGAATAGACAGAATTTTGCTACCCATTTAGTAATATTCTCCTTATCTTGTAATAGTTTTTCACAACAAACTTTATCAGAATATGTCATTTTGTGTAGTAGATGTGACAGGTAATTTTTTCCCCTTGCCTCCTCCCATAAAGGGACACTTTCAATGTAGTTACATATGCCGAGAAAATTCTCTACAGTGTCTACATGGAGTTCAGAGAGGCAAAGAACATGCCAACCCTTGCAGCGTAAGGTATCTTTTGATATTTCCCTTCTAAGACAGCAGAAGGTAAATGTGCACTTCTTGCAAGAGTAAAAGCTCTCCTTAGATCGTTGTTATCCAGATAAGTTAAATAAGGAGCAGGGGCAGTGATATATTTCTGTGTATAGCATAGAGGAAAACCTGAATATCTTGCCATCAGAGTTCTGGAAGAGAGTCTCCGTGTTCTGGAGCTGCGTGCTGGAGTATTTGAGGCAAGAGGCGACAATGAGTCCAGGTTCTGGCTTGTAATGGGATGATGGACCTAGTGGACCTTTGGTCCAATCAAAATGTAATGCATGGCAATAACATTTATTCATTTCACTTCTGTCCTCCAGTTGATCTTAACAATAACCCTGAATCAATGGTGGGATCCAAAAATTTTAGTAACAGGTTCCCATGGTGGTGGGATTCAAACTGTGGCGTAGCGCCAATGGGGCATGGGCAGGCATTCCTGGGTGGGGCATGATGGGGCGTGGCCAGGCATTCCTGAGTGGGGCTGTGGCAAGGATGCAGCCACTGCGCCGGTCCTTGGGCGGGAAACGAATGCACGCAGGCGCAGGCTGCCACGCACGCCGGTGCACCTCCTGCTAGACTGCTTCAAGTTCTGCGCGCTAATGCTGAGAGAAGGGGCGTAACGAAGGCAAAAATCACATGGCAAAATCACCCATTAGTCACCCCCTCTCGGCACACACTAAGAATTAGTAACCTACTCTCAGGAACCTGTGAGAACCTGCTGGATCCCACCTCTGCCCTGAATTATTCCCACAGTTAGGTGTGGGACTGGCCCAATGTCAGCTCAAAGTGTGGTACAACGTGGGTTCAAGCCCAGGTCTCACAGATCCTAGTCTAGGGGTGGCCAATCTATGGTGCTCCAGATGTTCATGGAGAACAATTTCCATCAGCCCCTGCCAGCATGGCCAATTGTAGTCCATGGACATCTGGAGCACCATAGGTTGGCCACCCCTGTACCTAGTCTGACACTCATCCTCTGTATCCCACTGGCTCCCAACAGAATCTGACACAGGAAAAAGGTAAAGGAGCAGGCCATGTGAACTGTGGAAACTATGCCAGCCAAAAGCAGGATCAGGTCCCTTCTCCTTACTTGAAAATTGGCAAATAGCATCAGGACAACTTGAATATTTACTTCAGGACATAAGTTATTTTGTTAAAATGGCACACTCAGTGCAACTCGATAGCTGACCTCTGAAGAGGAAGCTGTTGGCAAGTAAAGGAAACCTGTGAAATCTGTGGGAGGCCCTCGATTCAAAAGACGATCCTTCACTTCCTCAGCTCCTAGAAAAATGCAGCATTGCTCAGTTCAAAAAGTCAGAATGGTGTGCACAAGCCCGTCTGGCTTTTGTGGTTTTGCCAGGCTGTAGGATCTGGTAGTTTTTGCTCACCTGCACGGAGCAAAAACTACCAGACTACGGCCACACAGCCCGGAAAACCTGCAACAGCCAGCTGATTCCCGCCATTAAAACGTTCGACAATGCCAGCCAACTCTCTTGCTTCTCTGCACCTTCAGGGCACTCCAGAAGCGAACGTGTGAATGTAACTTGTTAGGGGTCAGGCCAATGGTGGGATCCAAAAATTTTAGTAACAGGTTCCCATGGTGGTGGGATTCAAACTGTAACGTAGCACCAATGGGGCTGGGCGGGGCACGACGGGGGCGTGGCCAGGCATTCCAGGGGCGGGGCATTCCTGGGCGGGGCTGTGGCAAGGACCCAGCCGCTGTGCCGGTCCTGGGGCGGGAAACGAATGCACGCAGGCGCAGGCTGCCACGCACGCCGGTGCACCTCCTGCTAGACTGCTTCAAGTTCTGCGCGCTACTGCTGAGAGGAGGGGCTCAACCAAGGCACAAATCATGTGGCAAAATCACCCATTAGTAACCCCCTCTTGGCACACACAAATAATTAGTAACCTACTCTCGGGAACCTGTGAGAACCTGCTGGATCCCACCTCTGGGTCAGGCCATTGGTCTGTCAGGCTTAGTATTGTCTACTCTGATTGGCAATGGATTTCTAGGGTCTTGAGCACAGAAAGCGGAGGTGAGCGGCTGTGGCTCGGTGGCAGAGCTTCCGCCTGGCACATAGAAGGCCCCTGGTTCAATTCCCGGCATCTCCATTTAAAAGGATCAGGTAGTCCGTGATGTGGAAGACCTTTCTTTGCCTAAGAGCTGCTGCCTGTCAGAGTAGCTGCCCTGGAGAGTTGCTGCCTGTCAGAGTAGAGTGGGGTTGGCCGATTGGCCATGCTTGGCAGGGGCTGATGGGAATTGTAGTCCATGAACATCTGGAGAGCCGCAGGTTGCAGACCCCTGGAGTAGACAGTACTGATCTGGATGGACCAGTGGTTGGATTCAGTGTAAACCAGCTTCATATGTGACACCTCCTGTTTGGAAATGTTAGGAACTGAGATTGGGACGTGGTGCATGCAGACATCGTGTTCTCTCATCGAGCTAAGCCTCGTCAACGCCATTAACGTGCTGTTGGCCCAAACAGTACTGTAAGGGAAATTGTCTTGCCTGCCCCAGTCATGGTGCTTTGTGGTGTTGTAGGCCTGCTGAGAGACCTTCTGATTAAATCTACAACCATACTACACAGCTAGATTTGAGTTCAGCAGCACCTTAGAGACCAACAGAAGTTTCAGGGAATAAGTTTTTGAGAGCCCAAGCTCCCTGTGTCGTATCTGATGAAGGGAGCTTTGGTTCCCAAAAGCTTACACCCTGCAACTCTTAAACTGGAGTAGAAGCAAGCAAGCCTTTATTGGCATAGACAACAGTTCAACAATAATAAAAAAACGGATTAAAAAGCATATACAATACAGGTTGAAGGAAATCTACTGGCGTTTAGTAATTTCCAGGAGAAAGTCTGCCACTGTCACACAGAGAGAAGGATCAGGGTTGTCCAACAAGTAGTGTAATCTAATTAAATCGGGGAGATCTGGTAAATGTAAAGGAGTAAGATTCACATACTTGGATCTGATTTCCTTGAATCTGAGACAGTGTAGTAATTGGTGGGCCAGAGATTCAAGCTGGAGCCACATTGTTGTTACATGGAGCACAATCTTTTTAGTCTTTTCTCTTGTTTATTAAATCTGCCATGTAACAAGGCAGAAGGCACTTAGCACATTAAACCTGGCGAAAGCATTATGGCTCTCCCTTTGAACAGGGTTTATTAAGCAATCCAGGAGTGTGCCAAGTGGCCCTCCTGTTCAAATGGGGAGAAAGAAAAAAAATACAGGGGGAGCACGCTTTCTCTTGGCTGCGGTGATTAGGGTAGAGAACTCTCTATCCAATAGTTGACCTTTTAATTTCCTATAAGCTTCTGAATAGGACAAAGGGCAAAGTGAATCCACTGACAGTCCAATAGAGGCCATTTTTTCTTCAATTATGGAAAACCAGGGGTTGGAATGAATGTCAGAGAGCAGACGGTGGACCAGGGAATTACAGTCTGAGAGAAAGTGAATTCGCAGCCATTAAACTGTAGTAGAATCTAACTGTTCTACTGCACGCTGATATTGTTACCATGTAGGCTTTCACGGCCGAAATCACTGGGGTGTCGTGTGGTTTCCGGGCTGTATGGCCATGTTCTAGTAGCATTTTCTCCTGACGTTTCGCCTGCATCTGTGACTGGCATCTTCAGAGGATCCTCTGAAGATGCCAGCCACAGATGCAGGTGAAACGTCAGGAGAGAATGCTGCTAGAACATGGCCTTGCAGCCCAGAAACCACACAGCACCCCAGATATTGTTACCCTCTGGAAGTCCTACAGAGAGAGACCAGCTTTATGAAGACACATCGTGTAACTGAGCCCGTGGAGCCGAAATGTTAATTTGGCCAATCCCAGGCAGAAGAGAATCTGGCAGAGTTTACATGCGCTGGCGTCTCTGCTTACAGTAGGAAATGTGAAAATTACTGACCCACAGGATAACATCATATCACGGTGACTACTAGGCAGACTGTGTGATGGGGTGGTTTGCCCATTGCCTTCCCCCAGTCATCTACACTTTACCCCCAGCAAGCTGGGTCCTCATTTTACCAACCTCTGCAGGCTGAGCCACCCTTGAACCGGCTACCTGTGGGGATCAAACTCGGGTTGTGAGTTTTGATGGCTGTGCTGTAGCTGACCACTCTGCGCCAAGGGGCTCATTTGCAGTGAGATCGAGAACGAAGAGGAGGCACGAACCATTGGCTCGGAACAGTACATGGGAGGAACGAAACGGCATCTGCATTAATGCGCATCCAGTTCCTTCGAGCATCACGCCTTCTGGGGGTCTCCCAGTACCCAAGAGGCACTTCCTCATGGGAATTGTACAGAAGGGCCTGTCGCAGACCTCTCCGGAGGTACCTTTGTGGAGTGTGGCTTGTTTGAAATCAAACCTTGTTCTTAAGGCTTCTAAAGCAGTTATTTGTTTATTCACTAGCGGGCCCGGCCACGCGTTGCTGTGGCAACTGTCCTTCTCATCACAGTCCGCAACCCACACAGATGTTCATGCAGGTCCAATGATCCGCAGCATAGCCTTTTGGGGTGGTCAAATGGAATCCCTCTTTCCCTTTTCAATGCACATCGTTATATGGTGGTGTCTTGTATTTTTAGTATAAGGTAACCCTTCCCATTCCACAATGGAGTATGAATCCTGCTGTCCATGAGGCTGGTTGACACGCAGTCCTGGGTTGGGTAAGGCAGAACTGGGGCAAGGAGGCTATCCCAGTGAGGGAGCAGAGGCAGGGTGGTGAGGCGCTCAGATCGAGGCCAGCTCCCTGGGTTAAAGGGCCACGTGCAAAAGAAGCGGAGCCAGTAGTGTTGGTTCGCCCCCACCCTGCAGATTTTCTTAGAAGAAAAAGGCAAACTCCAGCTCGCTTTTAGTAAAAGAGAGCTGTGGGCGACATCTGGGTGAGGAAGTGGGTAAGTGGTGGTTGGATGTGAGGGAGGGCAGAGTGAGGTGTGTGGAGGATGAGCTGGATGTGTATGAGAGTAGGTGTGTTATGTGGTAGCAGTGGGTGAGGCACAGAGAGAGTGAAAGTTACTCATGCGTGGTGAGGGGGGGGAACCCCACCTTGACGCTCCTCCACACATGGCAAAAGTGTGCATGTGTTTCACTTCCACTTGTATTACCTAACAGTATTACCTATTTACTGTTTTCAATGCTCATCTCTGACCATCTGCGCAAACATTCTAAGGGTGACAGTTAAACACAGCCAGCTTCATGGCCTGGTGCGCCAGGAAAAAGATGTTTTACCTGGCTCAGGTATGGACTTTCGGTGATTTGAAGGTCCGAGTACCTGCCCGCAACAGGGAGGGATGTCCTGTGAAAATTTGGGGGCGATCCGTCCAGCAGCTTCTGAGGGAGACCATCAGGGACAAACACACGTTTAGATTTTTATATTTATAGATTAGGAGGTGTAATTTATTGTGGGCTTGATTATTTTTTATAGTGTGGTGGGATTTCATTGTACTTTATTGTATTGGGATGTATTGTAATATTATTGTTATTGCATGTTATATTTTTGTAAGCTGTCTTGAATATGATTGTAGAAAGGGGGGGTTAAATACTTTAAATAAATAACAGCCGAGGTGGCTGGCATTTAAGGCAGTTTACAAAGCTTTACAAAACAGCTGCTAGTGAAACAGATGTCTTCAAACCAGGCAGCGGCTCAGTTCGTGCAAAACCAGGTCAAAAACACTCACTAAGTAATGTGGTATTTTGATTATTATTTATTATTATTTATTAGATTTATAGGCTGCCTCACCCCCAAAGGGCTCGAGGCGGCTCACAATACAGCTGTTCCAATAACAGCACATAAAATACATAACTAAAACTAAGCACATTAAAACAAATTTCCACAGCAGCAATTTCTTGAAATTTAAATAACAAAGTTAAGAGCAAGCAAGATTAAAGACAGGCGCCCGATCAAAAAGGCTGGGAGGGGAAAGGCAGGGCCCAAGATGGAATCAAGGCCCTGCCAAGATGGAAAACTGGCAGCCTCAGTGGGGGGGCGGTAGATCCGTGGCCGGCCTCACCAAAGGCCCGGTGGAACAGCTCAGTCTTACAGGCCCTGCGGAACTCACCAAGGTCCTGCAGGGCTCGGACAGCTGGAGGCAGAGTGTTCCACCAGGCAGGGGCCAGCGCGGTAAAGGCCCTGGCCCGGGTCGAGGCCAGCTGCATTGTCACAGGACTTGTCTGATTGCAGGCATTCTGGTTCACTAGGGTTGCTTAGGGTCCTTCAAACCAGGTTCTGAACTTGACTTGCCAGTCATAGATAGCCTTAAGAGTGTTCTGCATGATTTCTGAATGTTACCTTCCTGTAGTGGCATAGAGCCAAGGGGGCGGGGGGTAATGCACTGGATGTGTGCCAAGGCATGGCAGGGGCGCGGGGCACATGCTTGCCCCCAGGGCAGCTTCCCCTCGCTCCGGCCCTGCCTTCTTGGCTATTTCTGTGGCGCCATAATCCCTGGCTACAGAGCGAAGACCCAGAATGAGCATTTCTTGAGACAATCACAATCACACAATCACAATAACCTTTATTGGCCTTAGGTATTAGACAGTGGTTATACACTATTATTAAATTATTAAATTTAAAATCATATGTTACATCTATGGATTTTGCTTTCCAACTTAACAGTTCATTTGTGAAAATATAAAATGGATTAAAGGGGTTTAGCCATTCAGTTCAAAGACAAATTTGTAAAACAGATACCATTTGATTATATTTAAGATCCAATGCCAGGAAATATCTGGCACTTCCCAATTTAGTTCTATTTGCTAAAAGGATATATCCACTCCTCAGGCTCTGGAGAATGACTAATTAAAACAACAGGATAATTAAATTTTCCTAATATTAAAATAAGTAAATAAATAACATTGAGCCTTTACATACGCATTTTATAATGACCCGAGGTGCCATGGCTGAAGAATATTACTCATTTATAGATAGTTTATATTTGCATGATAACTGATTTCATTCAACGTTGCGTTCAGTATCTTTGGCTGAAAAGCTATCATATTGAATTTCAATGCAAAAAGTTCCATTCATAAAGTTACACATCTCTTAGGTACATGACCTTTAACAAGTAGCTGGCTAATCTCCCAAGCATATCAGGATCATTGCTATTTAGTGATTTTACACTCCCACACACACCAGCTGGGTGACCTTGGGCTAGTCTCAGCTTCTCGGAGCTCTCTCAGCCCCACCTACCTCACAGGGGGTTTGTTGTGAGGGGGGAAGGGCGAGGAGATTGTCAGCCCCCTTGAGTCTCCTGCAGGAGAGAAAGGGGGGATATAAATCCAAACTCTTCTTCTTCTTCATGGTTAAGCAGTAAAATAGAACAGCTTTGGGCCACGATAGCTAAACAGACCCTCCTTTTTCATTGGGAATCCCACTGGTTGGCTGCCAGCTGTACAGAAGGGGGTGTCCAGGGATGGATTACCAGCTTGAGACTGAACTTGATCTACTGTGAATTTAGTAAGGTTTAACCTTTTTGCCCTCCCCATCTCTTTCCCTTCAGGAATTCGACAAGAAGTACAACCCGACTTGGCACTGCATCGTGGGCAGGAATTTTGGCAGCTACGTAACGCACGAGACAAAACACTTCATCTATTTCTACTTGGGCCAGGTTGCCATCCTCCTCTTCAAGTCGGGATAGGAGGCAGGTGGTGGTGGTGGTGGAGGGACACGGCGAGCAAGGGACCCGGACTGTGGTGTACCAAAGGCAGGGAGTGTGCAGGCTTCCTCTTCCATGGCTGTGCCGCTGCATGGACTGTATACTATATTTAATGTGTATATGTTGCAGTAAAACACCTGAATTGTCTTTCTGTTGCCTGGGGGGACAAAAGGCAGCATCTTTCTTTTCTAAAAGAAAAAAATATTTCCTGGGTTACTGCTTTTTTTTCTTTCTTTTTTGTTCCTTTGCACTAGGGAAAACTGTAAATGCTTCAACGATGGCCTTTAAGCGAGGGGGAAATTGAATAAATAAAACTTTAATTCCACAAAGTGATCTCTTGGTGGTGTTACTGTTTCGCAAAGCTGGATTCCAGCGGAACGAAAACAAAAGCTCTCGTGAGGGGTTGAATCGGACTGAGGCAGCCGCCAACTTTTTTTTCTTTGGCTGGCAGGCCCCCTGACCACTGTGTTGACGTTTCACCTAGTAGAGAAAGGGGTTGGGGTGGAGGACGGGTCTGCATACGCCACGCGGTATGGCTTCCAGCACAAGCCTGGAATTAAGTTGGCACTTCATCAGAGTGTTCACTCTTCAAAGTAGATTAACCCTGGCCCTAGATAAACCCGTGCCCCACACTTGGGGCACATGGCAGAGGTTCCAAACCCTTGAAGGGGCCCAGCAGCTGGGATCAGCCTCTTTCTGTCTCCATTGCTGATCAAGTCAACATTGCCTTATTGCAGCTTTCTTCCGACAACTGTTGTGTGGGAAGATCTGTCAGATTTGGTGGCTCGATGTTGTGTAGTTGCATAGTGTTTTTTTCGGGGGGGGGGGGGTGTTGTTTGGTAGAGGCCAGTTTGAAACATCTCCCTCTTCCTCCCCCCCCCCTAACAGAAGCCTGCCGAAGCAGATAAGCCAGTAGCATACGTCCATCACAGAAAACATACCTGCTTCTAATGCTGAGAAACCGTCTCTGATCGGCTTCATTGGTGTCGACTCTAATGTATAGTTGAGATTTTGTTCTATTGCTAAGATGTCTAATTGGCTGTCTCTATTTTTTTCTTAGTGAGTTCATCCTTGAAATGCACAATGCCGTGATAGCTTTAGCAAAAATTTGGGTGCGTTTACTGTCAACAGCCTATAACAGTGGTGGCAAACCTTTGGCACTCCAGATGTTATGAACTACAATTCCCATCAGCCCCTGCCAGCATGGCCAATTGGCCGTGCTGGCAGGGGCTGATGGGAATTGTAGTCCATAACATCTGGAGTGCCAAAGGTTAGCCACCACGGGCCTATAAATTGAACTTGGGCACCCCCCCCCCCAAAAAAAAAAATTGGGTCTGAGGGAGTAGTGAAGAGAAAACTATCTGCAAGTTAGTACCAACTCCAGGACACGGAACTGTCTCCATCTGTCTATGCTTGTATATCGTACTTTAGGGAGACGTGATAAATTTTTTTGGCTCGGAAACAGGGAAAGGCTTCAGCTGTCTAGCTCTAATAAACGGAAGTTCTCCTTGTGTCTGTGCAAAATCGGAAGTATGCCTCGAACTTTGTACAAAAATCTCAAGTCAAACCATCTTGTAAAAAGTGATAAAATTAGAGGTTGATGTAGCTGTTGTATTTCATGTTGACTTCCATCTCCCACCTCGTTGGGGGGTATCAGCAAAGGTGACGTGCCTCAGATTAAACTTGGGCTCTCTGCTTATATTTTAAGGAATTCCACCCGATCTGGAAAAGGAGAATGTTTGTCTTTCCGTGCATGAGTCTAACTTGTGAATATGTTCACACTTCATGGCGCGTGCAAGAATTAAAAAAAAAAATCCCTTATCTGCGGTTGCTCAAAATAAACCTTATTTTTCCAAAAACATTAAAAGAATTGACACATTTAAGAATGGTTTCCAGTTTGGTTCTTCGTGCTCTGGTGGAGTGTACAGCGGCCTCACTTTTATGGGTGGAAAATGTTTGCCTTGCTCCATAATAAGGGGGTGGGGGAGGGAAGGAATATGGTTTGCAACTCTTGTGCATGGCTATTCCAACACCCAAGACACCTGAAACGGATGCATCCCCCCCCGCCCAATGAAGAAGAAGAAGAGTTTGGATTTATATCCCCCCTTTCTCTCCTGCAGGACACTCAAAGGGGCTTACAATCACCTTGCCCTTCCCCCCCATCCACAACAAACACCCTGTGAGGTGGGTGGGACTGAGAGAGCTCCGAGAAGCTGTGACTAGCCCAAGGTCACCCAGCTGGCGTGTGTGGGAGTGTACAGGCTAATCTGAATTCCCCAGATAAGCCTCCACAGCTCGGGCGGCAGAGCGGGGAATCAAACCCGGTTCCTCCAGATTAGATACACGAGCTCTTAACCTCCTATGCCACTGCTGCTCCTGGTGCATGAAAACTGGTGCATGGTGCATGAAAACAGCATCCAGAGAAGCAGAAACAAAGCAAATTGATAATTTGCTTTTCACCTCTGCTGGTCTGACAGGAAAGCATTGAGGGCTAAATAGTTTCCAGAATGGAAGGCTGAGAATAGCAAAGTATCACTTACTGGGTGGGGACAGCCTTATTGATGCTCAGGTGGTGGGGACGGCAGCTGACCTTGTAGGGCTCACAGCAAACAATGTTCAGATGTGGTTTGTCATTGCCTGCCTCTGTCCCCAGATGTCATCCATGTCCCACTTCAGTGTGAAGAAGTTTGAATTTCTACCCTGCTTTTCTTGCCCTTGAGTCTTAAAGTGGCTTACACACTCCTTCCCTTCTTCTCCCCACAACAGTCACCTTGTGGGGCTGAGAGAGTTCAGAGAGAACTGTGACTAGCCTACGGTCATCCAGCATAAAGTCCTCCTTCATATGGAAGAGTGGGGAATTGAACCCAGATCTCCAGATCAGACCACCACTCAACCGCTCCACCATGCTGGCTCTCTGAAGTAAAATGAATGGGAAGGAAAATGCGAATGGTTTGCACAGGAAGTGGTTTCTGGCAGATTTGAGCTAGGGCAGTGGTGGCGAACCTACGGCACGGGTGTCAGAGGTGGCACTCAGAGCCCTCTCTGTGGGCACGCGCAAACCTAGCATTAAAACTCAGACCTAGGCCCCTTCCGCACACACAAAATAATGCATTTTCAAAACACTTTCACAACTGTTTGCAAGTGGATTTTGCCATTCCGCACAGCTTCAAAGAGCACTGAAAGCAGTTTGAAAGTGCATTATTCTGCATGTGCGGAATGAACCCTAGTTTTGGGAAAGCAGTGTAGGTAACCCTGTTAAGCACTGTTAAACCCCACTGATTTTCATGTGAAGAACTAAAGCGCGATCCTTTACCTGGGAGTAAGCTCGGTTGCTGGCAATGGGGCTTGCTTGATTCACCCATTGGAAGAGTTGCACGGTTGCTTCAAAGCAAAGCCACCAACTACCACCAAGCTTACTCCTGAGTAACGCAGGCCTTGGAGCCAACCATTTTTTCTAAACTAAAACCTCAGCATTCAGGTTAAATTGCCGTGTTGGCACTCTGCGATAAATAAGCAGGTTTTGGGTTGCAATTTGGGCACTCGGTCTCGAAAAGGTTTGCCATCACTGAGCTAGGGCTTTTCAATAACTGCAAAGGGCCAGCCCCCCTATGATCCTGGAGAGACTGCAGAAAATTTTTGCATCGCCCTTCCTGAACTCCTGCGGAGTGACCAACCTGCCTGGATGACTTTGCCTCGCTGAAAGAAGACACCTTCACAGTAACTCCACGGGGGTGGTGTTCTAAATATAACTAGGACTGCCCCTGCTTATCGTCTGAGATCTGACGAGATTGGCCTTGCCTGTGCTATTGAGCCTCTGGGAAAGGGGCCTGCAACCTGCGGCTCTCCAGATGTTCATGGACTACAAATCCCATCAGCCCCGGCCAGCATGACCATGGCCATGGTGGCAGGGGCTGATGGGAATTGCAGTCCATGAACATCTGGAGAGCCGCAGGTTGCAGATCCCTGCTCGAGGAGGTTATAAAGTCCTTAGATACATAAGAACAAGCCAGCTGGATCAGACCAGAGTCCATCTAGTCCAGCTCTCTGCTACTCGCAGTGGCCCACCAGGTGCCTTTGGGAGCTCATGTGCAGGAGGTGAAAGCAATGGCCTTCTGCTGCTGCTGCTGCTCTTGAGCACCTGGTCTGCTAAGGCATTTGCAATCTCAGATCAAGGAGGATCAAGATTGGTAGCCATAGATCGACTTCTCCATAAATCTGTCCAAGCCCCTTTTAAAGCTATCCAGGCTTTGGTCATGCTGATGACCTAACTCATTTCACCCCCACCATGTCTAGCAGAGGTGTAGCAAGGGGGGAAAGCACTGGTGCGTCCTATGCCCCGCTCCGGAACACCCCCGCCACACCCTCGCCACACGCCCCACAGGGGCGCGCGCCCAGTGCATCGCACACACACACACACCGCTCCCTTGGAGCTATGCCTCTGATGCCTAGTTTTTTATAGGACTGCAGTTTAAACTACAACCCTAGAGATCAGTTTAAATCAGTGGTGGCGAAGCTATGGCACAGTGTAAGGAATTCCATAGAGCAGAAATAAAAGGCTTTTTTGGTTGAAAGACCGTTTATTCAGACATCTTAGAAAGCTCACGTACACGACGTGACAGGAATGAAGTCTCCCGCCAGAACCACAGGTTATAACCTTCTCCGTCCCATCCCCCTCCCGGTTTCCCCAGTCCCATTCTCATGGGAACGGCATTCTCATCTCTTACTGTGAGATAAGGCCTCTACCAGAGTAATAGCTGCCGCTTCTGGCCCATCGCCTCGAAGTCCTGGAATCACCCCAGTCAAGGCCAAGCTGCTGTGCTTGGGAGTCCAAACACCTCATTTGAAAACTCTTTACACACAGGTGCCCAGGAGGGTGGCACTTCAGGAGCCCTCTCTATGGGCACGTGCAAACAGAGTCACCCTCCCCCCCCAGAATGCACCTGCTCTTAGCCACTGCTCTTAGCCACTATGCCACTTATGCACGATTTAGAGCGTTTGTGCGCACTAAGGATATGCAGCCCTTCTTCCCACTCAAGGCAGCTGCCTCGCATTCCTCTTCCTCTCACCCCTTCCTCCTGTATTATTGTCAGGCGCCAGCTCCCATTGGGCCTGGCATCCCAGAGACCAGCCTGGCTCCACAGAGTCTGGTAGTTCCTGCTACTTGCCCAAGGTCACAACTCACCTGGTACAGAGGCGGAGCAAGGGGGAACTGTGCCTGGGGCGTGTGTGTGCCCCGCACCCCTGCTGCAGTACAGCCCACCCCCACCCCGGGGCACACCTGGGGCATCGCCCCCGCCCCATGGACGCTACGCCACTGGCTTGCTATCACCGTTTTGGGGTTGGGATGGCCCATCTATTGCTTTGCTTTGTAACTAGTGATTCGGGCACACATCCCTCTTATCTCCCATTTCCTGGGAGCAAGGGGGAGTCTTTGGCAAACCCAAGATTCCATAACAATGCTTTCTCTTACTCTTCCTTGTCTGTGGCAAATTGTTTTGAGAAAGATGGGAGGGGGGAATGCCGATGAGTAAAATTCTCTCTGGCCCCTTCCGCACATGCAAAATAATGTGTTTTCAAACCACTTTCACATCTGTTTGCAAGTGGATTTTGCCATTCTGCACAGCTTCAAAGAGCACTGAAAGCAGTTTGAAAGTGCATTATTCTGCATGTGCGGAATGAGCCCCTGATTTACACCAGGGACAGGAGCCAGAGACCCCAGCATTGGCTACTCGTCACTGGGGTCCTGAAACGGTTCGATAAAGCTCTTGAAACCTTCGTGAGTCTCAATTATTGACTGGAGTAACAGAGCCTTTCAATTATCAATAATACATTCCTGTCAGGTGTGTGCCACTGTGATTGGCAACGGTGGGAACCATTCTATTTTTTGGATGTTCTTTTTTTTAAAAAAAAATAGCCAAGCCGAGCCGCAGCTCCCTCTGGAAGCAGGAGCAGCAGTGGCGTAGGAGGTTAAGAGCTCGTGTATCTAATCTGGAGGAACCGGGTTTGATTCCCTGCTCTGCCGCCTGAGCTGTGGAGGCTTCTCTGGGGAATTCAGATTAGCCTGTGCACTCCCACACACGCCAGCTGGGTGACCTGGGGCTAGTCACAGTTCTTCGGAGCTCTCTCAGCCCCACCCACCTCACAGGGTGTTTGTTGTGAGGGGGGGAAGGGCAAGGAGATTGTCAGCCCCTTTGAGTCTCCTGCAGGAGAGAAAGGGGGGATATAAATCCAAACTCTTCTTCTTCTTCCCCCTTGCTACGCCTCTGCTAGACATGATGGGGGTGAAATGAAAACAAAATGATAAATGTACTATCTGCTTAATTTAAGCATGACAGACTAGCTGAAATCACGGAAGCTGGACCATCTTCTAAAGGAGGCATTTTAATGCTACAAAACGTACGCAGTGGGCTTGATTTTATGGGTGTGGAGTATTGTATGGCAGCAGCAGTGGCGCAGGAGGTTAAGAGCTCGTGGATCTAATCGGGAGGAACCAGGTTTGATTCCCCGCTCTGCCGCCTGAGCTGTGGAGGCTTATCTGGGGCATTCAGATTCGCCTGTGCACTCCCACACACGCCAGCTGGGTGACCTGGGGCTAGTCACAGCTTCTCGGAGCTCTCTCAGCCCCACCCACCTCACAGGGTGTTTGTTGTGAGGGGGGGAAAGGGCAAGGAGATTGTCAGCCCCTTTGAGTGTCCTGCAGGAGAGAAAGGGGGGATATAAATCCAAACTCTTCTTCTTATTATTATGGCGAAGCTAACCATCACGAAGCGAGCTTGCGAGATTGCAATGCATCCAGTAATTTATACAGAATCTTTAAATCGGGCAGATCATCAAAGATCATCAAAGAATGCAGCAACCGCTTTGCATGATAAGGGATGGTGCGTCTTGGAGGGTTTATTCTCTCTCTTCACCCCCCCCCCTTTCTCCTCTTTCTCTCATTTGGATGCCTATTTGGAATCCAACTTGCATTCCTGTTTCAAAATACCTGTAATTATGTGTAATTGTCACGATTATTTCGGGGGGGGGGGTGTCCCCCCATCTTCTTTTTACTGTGTGTGGAGAAAGAAAACATCGCCTGTTCTTCAGTCTGCTGGGTGCCGGAGGCTGGCACTCAAATGCCATCCATTGTTTTGTGTGAAATACAGACTCCATTTGTGCAATCTGTCAGCCTGTCCTGCTTCCCCCCCCACTCCCCTTCATGAAGGCAGAGAAAAGGGACCCAAATGGAGCGTTTCAAAACAAAGACGGTGTAGCATGTGGTGAGTGACATTACCATTTTGTTTTGTTTTTTTCTTTTGGCGAGACGGAGCGTAGCAGCCTCCTAACAGTTTGCAAATGGTGCCGACTCCGCTAGGCCTTGACAGGAAGTTGCCAGACAGTTGCTAAAATGGTGGCTGATCACTGGCCCTTTCCAGCTCTGCTGTTAGGGAATAGGGTGGGTTGCTAGTGTAGCCTCTATCTGTGGGTTCTGTGGGGCAGAACTTGGAATGAGTTTGCAACCACAAATTTTAAAAACAAAATGGGTTACTTTCTTAACATATAACATCAAACGTCAACATTTAACATCACGCTTCAAGGCCCTGTTCGGGTTTCATTTCAAGTCCTTCTAGTTACAGTCTTGTAATACCAAGTCCATTTATTCCTGCAAGTGGGTTGGCTCCTGAAGACTCCAAGGGCTTGGTGAACAGGATTCAACATGATGAAGGTTTCCAGGAGAACTCTCACCCATTACAAACACAAAAACCCTGAAACAATAAACTCCAACATTTACAACATAGCAAAAACAAACAACTACCTTCCCACTAGTTCCCAACAACATCCCATTGAAGTCCCTCCCCAACCTCACCCTCCCCGGGCTCCACCTCCAAAATCTCCAGGTGTTTCCCAACCTGGATCTGGTAACTGTAAGTGCAGGTGCAGGGGCGGAGCAAGGGGGAACCTGGCTGTGGTTCACAACTGGAAGTCTGAAAAAGGAAACTGAATCCCTGATTTTAGCCACTCAAAAGCAAGTCATTAGAACAAATTCGATCGAGGCCAGAATCAAAAAATCCTTGAATGATGCAAAGTGCAGATTGTGCAAAGAAGCCGATGAAACTGTAGATCATGTCCTCAGCTGCTGCAAAAAGATTGCCCAGACTGAGTACAAACAGAGGCACAGTGGCCAAGATGATCCAATGGAATTTATGGAAGAATTACAACATAAGAACAGCTAAGAACTGGTAGGAACATTGTCCAGAGAAAGTAATGGAAAATGAGAAGGTCAAGATCCTGAGGGACAAGAAAGTGACCATCATCAACATAGCAGTCCCCGGTGACAGCAGGGTCATTGAAAAAGAACATGAGAAGGTCACTAGATACCACGATTTGAAAATTGGACTTGTCTATGGCACAAACCAGCTGAGGTTGTCCCAGTGGTAATCAGCATCCCGAAAACACTACAGCAGCACATGAAACATCTTCAAATCGACAAAATTAACATCTGGCAGATTCAGAAGGCAGCCGTACTGGGATCTGCACGAATACAACGTCGATACATTACAGCTTCCTAGGCCTCTGGGTGAGGCTCGAATTGTAATGAAGGCCAACAACCAGCTAAAGGACTGGCAGCTGTGAAATCAACCATAGTAATAAATAACTGAAGGATGAACAACCCAGACAGCTCACTCAGGCTGTTTTGTGCCTTTCCTTCTGTTTTGTGCCTTTCCTTCTGACCTGGCTATGTTGTAAATGTTGGAGTTTATTGTTTCAGGGTTTTTGTGGTTGCAATGGGTGAGAGTTCTCCTGGAAACCTTCATCATGTTGAATCCTGTTCACCAAGCCCTCGGAGTCTTCAGGAGCCAACCCACTTGCAGGAAGAAATGGACTTGACATTACAAGACGGTAACTAGAAATTGAAATGAAACCCGAACAGGGCCTTGAAGCGTGATGTTAAATGTTGACGTTTGATGTTATATGTTAAGAAAGTAACCCATTTTGTTTTTAAAATTTGTGGTTGCAAACTCATTCCAAGTTCTGCCCCACAGAATCCACAGCTAGAGGTTACAGATTGGCGCCCAACCAGCGTGGGGCTTGGAAGTGAGATTGCAAAAATAAATTGCTTGCAATGGAAGTGTGCAGCAAGTTGGGGTTTGATCCCCATAAAACTGTTTTGTTATGTGATGTAAGTTCAAGAGATGTTGCTGTGTGAATTTGAAACAAATGATTCTGTTTGGCAGTTTCATGAAGGAAGGGATTCCAGTTGCAACCCCCCATCCCTTCTGCAAACTACTTGGCTGAATTGCAACATTTGCTGGAAAGAGTTTTGCAAACTGCCAGTGCAGCTAAGCTTCCAGCAGTTGGAAATCCTTGTCAGACAAGACAAGGGAAAGACAATGTTGTGCTATCAGATTCACCAAATGTGGTTCCTCCATGTACAGGAATCTCTGGGGAAATCATTGTTTAATGATTTCAAGAGTTGCATTGTAATTACTGTTGAGATGACAGAATTTTAGTGGGGGAGAATTCCCTTGGCACAGTTCAGACAAGGTCTACCTTGTTTCCCACCAGCCTTAGGGTTTTCTTATCCTCATCCACAAGCTCCTCTCCTGAACCATCACTCTTCACTGGGGAGACAGGGGCCCTGGCCATCAGCCCCACCTGCAGCCCACCAGGTGGATTTGGTCAGTTCCTTCTTCTTGGGTCCCTCTCCAATTGAGGCTTGCATGCGGCGGTTCCCTTGTGAGCACAAGGCTATCATGTGCCCTTTCCCCCTGCACAAAAGACACAGTCCCAAAGTCTCCTCCTCTCTCACTCAAACTTGGGCCTTGTCTTTGTACTCAAACATATCCTCTGAGGTATTAGCTACTATCATGAAACCAAGCCTGGGAGAGTCAAGCTTGTTTCAGTAAAAATCTGGGTCCTTTTCTCCAATAACTCCAACCAGCTGAGTTCTCAACGATTTGTTGGAAAACAGAATATGGTAAGATTGAAAGAAAGAGATAAAATTAAATTTCAGAGAAAAGAATGCCAGTGGTTCACGTATCAACAAATTCAGCAACAACTGCAACAAGATCTAAAAGAGTGGGGTATAAGCAATACTCCCACGGAACTGGACCAGATAATATTCCTTACATCGAAAAAGAAATTGAGTCAAATATATAAACTATTATTATCTATGATTTTAGAAACAGAAATAGTGAAAGAAACAATGATAAGATGGGCAACAGATTTTAATAAAGAAATTCAATTGCAAGACTGGGAAGGAACCATGGAACTGCACAAAACCTTCTCAGCCAGTTTGGAATTGAGAGAAAACTTTTTAAAGATCTTTCATAGATGGTATCTAACACCTACAATATTGGCAAAGATATATAAAGGTCAATCTCCGAAATGCTGGAGATGTAAGAAGGAGACAGGTACATTGTTACATATGTGGTGGGACTGTATTAAAATAAGGAAATTTTGGAAACAATTACACATAGCAATACAAGACATACTAAAAATTTCGTTCGAAGCAACCCCAGAATTGTACCTGCTAGGAATAGGATTAAAAACTTCATTAAATATTAATAAAGATTTTTTTCTTTACAGTTCCACCGCAGCGAGAATAATAATAGCACAACGTTGGAGAAAAGAAAAAGTACCGAAAATAGAAGAATGGTTCCTGAAAATGACAGAATATCTCCTACTCAATAAGATCGCCACCAGAATTAAGGAAACACCGTGGTCAAGATTTCAAAGGACCTGGAAATATTACGTACAATATATAGAAGGGGGACAACAAAATACCGAAATAATAGATAGTATACTTCATATGAGTTGACAAATGACACAGAAAAAGATGCCAATTAGGAAGAATTACATTTGGAAAACTAATACTTACCTTAGCTGATTTTTCAGTGCAGAAATCACTGACGATAGGTCAATTTGGGTCAGTCATAGGGGAAGTCTGGAATACAAGATAGAGATAAAAGCTACAAGATAATATAACAAGGAATATATTACCTGAGTTAAGATAAGAGATTAAGATTGCATGTAATGTAAGAAGCAAATTTAGAAGTAACTAGCGGGGCCCGGCCACGTGTTGCTGTGGCAATTGTCCTTCTCATCACAGTCCGCAACCCACACAGATGTCCATGCAGGTCCAATGATCCGCAGCATAGCCTTTTGGGGTGGTCAAATGGAATCCCTCTTTCCCTTTTCAATGCACATCGTTATATGGTGGTGTCTTGTTTTTTTAGTATAAGGTAACCCTTTCCATTCCACAACGGAACTGTCCAGAGTGCGAATCCCGCTGTCCACGAGGCTGGTTGACACGCAAAGTCCTTGCTTGGGTAAGGCAGAACTGGGGCAAGGAGGTATCCCAGTCAGGCAGCAGAGGCAGGGTGGTGAGGCGCTCAGATCGAGGCCAGCTCCCTGGGTTCTTAAAGGGCCACGTGCAAAAGAAGCGGAGCCAGTAGTGCTGTTTCGCCCCCACCCCGTAGATTTTCTTAGAAGAAAAAGGCAAACTCCAGCTCACTTTTAGTAAAAGAGAGCTGTGGTGAATATGGGTGAGGAAGTGGGTAAGTGGTGGTTGGATGTGTGGGAGGGCAGAGTGAGGTGTGTGAGGATGAGCTGGATGTGTATGAGAGTAGGTGTGTTATGTGGTAGCAGTGGGTGAGGCACAGAGAGTGAAAGTTACCTGCATATGTGTGGGGGGGACCCCACCTGACGTCTCACATGGCAAAGTGTGTATGTGTTTCACTTCCAGTCGTATAACAGTATTACCTATTTACTGTTTTCACTGCTCATCTCTGCCCATCTGCGGGAACATCCTAAGCCCTCATTCCAAGCCCTCAGGCCACAGACAGACAGGCTGCACGGACATTCTAAGGGTGACAGTTAAACACAACCAGCTTCATGGCCTGGTGCGCCAGGAAAAAGACGTTTTACCTGGCTCAGGTATGGACTTTCGGTGGTTTGAAGGTCCGAGTACCTGCCAGCAACAGGGAGGGATGTCATGTGAAAATTTGGGGCAATCCGTCCAGCAGTTTCTGAGGGAGACCATCAGGGACAAACACACTGTTAGATTTATATATATATATAGATAACACTATTCATGATAAAAGATTAATGTTATAATACATATCTTGTAGAAAGTAAATCCAAAGTAACATTCTAAGCACTAATATCTTGTAAAGTATGGGTGAGGGGCACTAAGGGGTGAGGGGTGGTAGAGGGTATTATATATATTTATGGATCTATATATGTATGTAGGGAAAGTCAATACTATGTTGATTTTATGTATGATTCTGAGCACTTGTATAATTTGTTTTGTAAGTTTACCTTTTTAAATTAATAATAAAAATTTTATTAAAAAAAAGAAAACAGAAATAAAATGCAGTTACAGAGATTTGCTCAGCTGAATACATTCTTATAGATCTCTTGGGACATCCAGGCCAGAGGTGCTTCTCTTAGCCCATGATAGAGTCACCTAGGTCTTTGTTCTTAGTCTCCAAGAAAACTTTCCCCCTTGCCATGCGGTTCCCCCCCCCCCCCCCAAAGTTTGAAGTGCCTTATTTGGGCATCTTCCTGTTCTGGGTAAATTTCCATGGCCTTTCTAAGGGTCACCAGAAAAGCTGGGATCCCGCATCCCCTAATTCGGCTTTGTCAGTTTGTGGGACTCGCCAGAGGGGCTGTCTAGATTTTGGATTCTCTTGAGAGCAGCCGTCTTTGTGCAGGTGCTGGTGAACACCCTGGGATTTGCTCTCGTGGAACATTGGCTGATATTTTCTGAACATGTTCCCTTTGAAAAGACCTGAGATCCATTTTTGAAATGACAGGTGATTTTAGTGAGGAACTTGGGAAGAGAGAGAGAGAGAAACCTATTTTGCACCCACCCGCACGTCTTCTTGTGAACTGTGTGACTGTAATTACTTAGAAGTCCTTTGAAGTCTGCAGCTGGAGGTATCTGCTTGAGTGGAGCAGTTGCTGCCACAGGAGGTGGTGATGGCCACTAACCTGGATAGCTTTAAAAAGGGTTTGGACAGATTTATGGAGGAGAAGTCGATTTATGGCTACCAATCTTGATCCTCCTTGATCTCAGATTGCAAATGCCTTAGCAGACCAGGTGCTCGGGAGTAGCAGCAGCAGCAGAAGGCCATTGCTTTCACATCCTGCCTGTGAGCTCCCAAAGGCACCTGGTGGGCCACTGCGAGTAGCAGAGAGCTGGACTAGATGGACTCTGGTCTGATCCAGCTGGCTTGTTCTTATGTTCTTATGTTCTTAGTTCTTATCATGAACCTGCCTATCTTGGAAAACTGTTTAGCCACTCTTGCAGACTGACCGGGTATGCAATGCTTTGTGTGTTGGCGCGGCTGTGGATATGAGCCAGGCAGTGGGTGGTGTACAAGGGCAACGGCAAATACAGAAAAACAGATTTAACCCCGGCTCAATCTGATAGGCATGAGCACAGATGACATGGCTTTGATGTCTTCCGTTTCAACTGGCCTTTCCGGTCAGCCTGCTCACCCACACAGGGCTCTGGTCTGACATTTTGTCTCCCTCTCAAAGAGCTCAGGGGAGAGGGCTGCCAGCTCCCCCCGATTAATGGTGGGGGATGATGGGCGGGGTGGTCAGCAGTAAGTTGGGAGCTCCTGCAGATTTGTGGATAGACTCTGGGAAGGTCAGAGACTCCAATGGGGACAACACAGTGGTGGGATCCAAAAAATTTAGTGACAGGTTCCCATGGTGGTGGGATTCAAACAGTGGCGTAGCGTCCATGGGGCTGGGCGGGGCACGACAGGGGCGTGGCCGGGCATTCCGGGGACGGGGCATTAATACTTTCTCTGTTACTGTAAAAAACTCTTACTGTTAAAAAAAAGTTCCTAATTTCCAGCTGGTATCTTTCTGTCCATAATTTAAACTCATTATAGCAAGTCCTATCATCTGCTGCCAACAGAAACAACGACTTCTCCTCTAATTGACTGCTTGTCAAATACTTAATACTTTCAAATACTTAATTTTGTTTCTAGAAATCAAAAGGAGACTTTCCTTAAACAAAAAACTTTACCATATTTCTAAAACATGTTTTTAAAACAGCCCAACAGGGAGAATTATCCTGTTTTCTACCTTCGCTAACCAGCCACACAGGAAACAACAGGACTTTATATAATAATAATAAGCCTTTATTTGGCATAACAATAATCATAACACAATAAAAAACCTGAGATAAAAGGTACACAAATACAAAGGTTTAAGATAGAATATAAATTATTGATTGTGCATCACCTCCAGTAAAAATCGTGCTACCAATTCACAAGTTTCATTGTCAGAATTGTCCAGAAGGAAAGGGAGTCTACTTGATTCTTCCATTTCACTAGGTATCCTAGAAAGAATATTGGAATATTTTGATCTGATATTAGCAAATTTAGGGCAGCAAAGCAGTTGATGTGCCAATGTTTCAATTTGTTGTTCACCACAAGAGCATACCCTTTCGCTCATTTCCAAGTTGTTAAATCTACCAAGCAATAAAGCGGAGGGGAAAACATTGAAGCGAGCAAGTGTGAGGGCTCTTCTCTGCATAGGATTAGTCAAAAAATACAAATAGGGAAACAGGACTTTATGATTTTTGGACCTAATGAAATTTCTAACGGAAAAGCGGACCCAATTAGTAACCCCCTCTCGGCACACACACATAATTAGTAACCCCCTCTCGGGAACTGGTGAGAACCTGCTGGATCCCACCTCTGGGACAACACCATAGAGCCCAGCCTCCAAAGCACCCATTTTCTCCAGGGGAACTGAAAATGCCTATTGTAGGTAAAATTCAAAGTTGTAACGACTCAGATAGACTGCTCCTGATTAGAAGGTGCTCAGATGAACATCTGCCACTGTCCTTTGCCAACCCCACAGGCTTGTCAAGAGGATTAAGAGGGTAGGGGAGAACTGTGCCACCCTCCCCTTCTTGGAGTAATGCAATACACTACTGTCTATTGCCCCAGGCAAGCTTTCTCACCAGTGTGATAAATAAAACGTATTAAATGCACCTATACATAAACAGAAACAAAATACACGAGCAGCAAAGGCTTGGGCAAACCAGATGGCCCCTGCTGGACCTCTGAAAGATGGCCAGAATGTGGATGCCTAGAAAACATCCCTTGGGCAGGAGTGGGGCAAAGCCACCCCCCCACAGAGGTGGGATCCAGCAGGTTCTCACAGGTTCCCGAGAGTAGGTTACTAATTATTTGTGTGTGCCGAGAGGGGGTTATTAATGGGTGATTTTGCCACGTGATTTTTGCCTTAGTTACGCCCCTCCTCTCAGCAGTAGCGCGCAGAACTTGAAGCAGTCTAGCAGGAGGGGCACCGGCGTGCGTGGCAGCCTGCGCCTGCGTGCATTCGTTTCCCGCCCAAGGACCGGCGCAGCGGCTGCGTCCTTGCCACAGCCCCGCCCAACCAGGAGAAGCAATGGACTATCAACAACTGCAGAGCTTGGCAAATAAATCTTGTTCACCAACAAATATGTTAATTCCTTTCACGCAGGGATACCCAGCCTATTATATTACAGCGCTCACAAATCCCATATACAGGAGAGCCTATATGCTGGCTAGATTTAACATCATGCCATCTCCGCTACCTAGAGGAAGAATTAAAGGTCTTCCAAGCGATAAGAGGTTCTGTCCCTGTAGCATAGGACAGCTGGATTCCATCCCACACATTCTCCTGAACTGCGTATTATACCAAGAACTTCGATCCAGCCTGCTATCCCAAGCTATAGACCCTATGATTGATTATACTGAATCAGATAAAGTAGTTACGCTTTTAAATTGTCAGGATTTTCATTGTTGCCTTACAGTGGCAAAGTTTTTGTCAGAAGTTTGTAAACTGAATGTATGACAAACGCGAAGTTTTTTACTATTCACTTTTTAACTGGAACTGTATTTTTATACTATCGCGTATATGCCAATAAAGGCTTATTGAAATTGAAATTGAGCCCCGCCCAGGAATGCCCCACCCCCGGAATGCCCGGCCACGCCCCTGTCGTGCCCCGCCCAGCCCCATTGGCACCACGCCACAGTTTGAATCCCATCACCAGGGGAACCTGTTACTAAAATTTTTGGATCCCACCACTGCTCCCCCCCTCCAAAGTAGTTGCCCTCAAATGGATCAGAGAGATGATTCAGCGCACAGAAGTCCTGAAGTCCTCGGCAGCTTTGAAAGAAACAAGGGCAGCTGGCACAGTGATATTGGTCCTGACTAAAATTAGCCTGAAAGAAAATCTCTGCTACGGGGAAGCTGCCCGTGTGCCACTCTTCTGCCCTTTGGCATGTGTTCTGCCATGGGGAGCAGATGCGAGCCGAGGAGAAACCGTTGGGCCAGGAAGTCAGGCAACCGGCCACAGGAGTCCCCAAGAGAAACAACAGGGGGGAAAGGGGGATGATAATAAACATCTCGCCTTCCTAAGAAGCCTGCTCTCAGGGGCAGGAATACTGTGGGAGCTGTGGGTGGGTCGTAGCACAACAGGAGCCCACTTGGGAATGTGCGCCTCAAGCCCCTCCTCTCATGCTACCAATTATAAAGCCGAAGGTAAGTGCCAAATTATAATGCAGGCCTCCCACACATCAAGAAAGACGGCCGTTCGTCATCTGTGAATCGGGACTGGGAAATGGCACTTGCTGAGCGATTCCCGTTTCATTCAGTCGTTCTTTCATTCCAGAGCCTGCCTCACCGAGCACAGAATAATAGCACCTCAAATGAAAAGATGATGCAGCAAGACAAGCCGCAGACCTCTTCCGGGGTCTCCCCAGCAGTGGCATAGGAGGTTAAGAGCTCATGTATCTAATCTGGAGGAACCGGGTTTGATTCCCAGCTCTGCCGCCTGAGCTGTGGAGGCTTCTCTGGGGAATTCAGATTAGCCTGTGCACTCCCACAATGCCAGCTGGGTGACCTTGGGCTAGTCACAGCTTCCCAGAGCTCTCCCAGCCCCACCTACCTCACAAGGTGTTTGTTGTGAGGGGGAAAGGGCAAGGAGATTGTAAGCCCCTTTGAGTCTCCTGCAGGAGAGAAAGGGGTGTAAGGAATTCCATAGAAGCAGAAATAAAAGGCTCTTTGGTGTAAAAGACCGTTTATTCAGACATCTTAGAAAGCTCAAGTACACGCAGTGGCAGGAATAAGATCTCCCGCCAGAAACACAGGTTATAACTCTGTCCATCCCATCCCCCCTCCCGGATTCCCATGGGAACGGAGGTCTCATCTCCCTCGCAGAGATAAGGTCTCCGCCGGAGAAGCTGGCCCATCGCCCGGGCTGTGGAATGCAGTCAAGGCCAGGCGGCTGCCCCCCTCGTCAACACCATTGAATCCTTTACAAGGGGGGATATACATCCAAACTCTTCTTCTTCTCTTCTTCCTTGTGGCTCACGTGGCTGGTTTAGTAGAAGCGGATTTCTACAGTCAGGCCCCTTTTGCACAGGCCAATAAACCCGGGCTGGGGCCAGGGAAAAAACTGTTTCGGGGGCGGAGCGGCTCTTACCCCTAAAGCGAGGCTACCCCGTGTTAACTCCCCCGATACAGATTATTTGAGAATCACACTATCTGTGATTCTTTAGTTTGAATATGGGTCGCAGCCTCTCGCGATCAAACGGCTGCCCAGGAAGCACTTTACTTGAAGAAGAATTCTCTATAGTGGAATCCACCCATTCTCTTCTCTATAGAAGAACCCTGTCTCTATAGAACCCTGTCTCTGAAGTTACCAACCATTTTACTCAGTGGTGGGATCCAAAAATTTTAGTAACAGGTTCCCATGGTGGTGGGATTCAAACTGTGGCGTAAAGCCAATGGGGCTGGGCGGGGCACAACGGGGGCGTGGCCGGGCATTCCGGGGGCGGGGCATTCCGGGGGCTGTGGCAAGGACGCAGCCGCTGTGCTGGTCCTGGGGCGGGAAACGAATGCACGCAGGTGCAGGCTGCCACACACAACGGTGCACCTCCTGCTAGACTGCTTCAAGTTCTGCACGCTACTGCTGAGAGGAGGGGTGTAACTAAGGCCAAAATCACGTGGCAAAGTCACCCATTAGTAACCCCCTCTCGGCACACACAAATAATTAGTAACCTACTCTCGGGAACCTGTGAGAACCTGCTGGATCCCACCTCTGATTTTACTTGAATACACACAATATTCAGAGCCCCTGGCCAATCTCATACTTCACAGGCGAGAATCTCATGCTTCCCTCCCCAGGCCTTGATAATGCAACAGTAAACAAAGAAGGGCTTTTCGGCCTGCAGCCAGAACGCTGTTTGCGTAAGTGTTTCTCATATCAGCCTTTGCCTGGATTGGATCTCTGATTGCAGATCGCACAGTCTGAATGGTTTTTGAAAAGTAGCTCATGAGCTCTTCAAGGCAAAACTGATTTATTTATTGAAAGTTGGCGGGGACCCTTCTGCTTCCTCCCACGTAAACTCGGCGCTCGCTGAACAACCATATGCTGCCCCTTTTGACAGTGTGTTGCCCAGATTTCTCTGAAAATAACACTGTCGTATTCAACCAAAGACGGGGCTGTTGGAAGCTCTGGATGGATGAAGACAGACGCAACACTTGCAATGTGGGAAGGAGGTGTTTTTAAAGCACTCTTATGAAGAAGGAGAAGGAGAAAGAGAAAGAGAAAGAGGAGAAGGAGGAGGAGGAGGAGGAAGAGGAATAAGAGGAGGAGTTTGGATTTATAGCCCCCCTTTCACTCCTGCAGGAGACTCAAAGGGGCTTACAATCTCCTTGCCCTTCCCCCCTCACAACAAGCACCCCTGTGAGGTAGGTGGGGCTGAGAGAGCTCCAAGAAGCTGTGACTAGCCCAAGGTCACCCAGCTGGCGTGTGTGGGAGTGCACAGGCTAATCTGAATTCCCCAGAGAAGCCTCCACAGCTCAGGCAGCAGAGCTGGAAATCAAACCCGGTTCCTCCAGATACACGAGCTCTTAACCTCCTACGCCACTGCTTATGACACTCCGAGCACCATTTTCTATCCAGAGACAAGCGAGGGGAGGGGGAAGTCTGTACATTTTCAGAATAGCTCAGTTTAAAAAGGGCGTGGATCCTTTTTTTCCCCATTTATATTCTGCTTTTCTCACCAACAGGCATCCAGAACAGTTTACATTGCCCTCACCCATAGTCATACCACCCACGGGCACAGAGGGGGGGGGAGGGGCCAGAGGTGGGATCCAGCAGGTTCTCTCAGGTTCCCGAGAGTAGGTTACTAATTCTTTGTGTGTGCCGAGAGGGGGTTACTAATGGGTGATTTTGCCACATGATTTTTGCCTTAGTCACGCCCCTCCTCTCAGCAGTAGCGCGAAGAACTCGAAGCAGTCTAGCAGGAGGTGCACCGGTGTGCGTGGCAGCCTGCGCCTGCGTGCATTTGTTTCCCGCCCAAGGACCGGCGCAGCGGCTGCATCCTTGCCACAGCCCCGCCCAGGAATGCCCCGCCCCCGGAATGCCCAGCCACACCCCCGTCATGACCCGCCCAGCCCCACTGGCGCTACGCCACAGTTTGAATCCCACCACCATGGGAACCTGTTACTAAAATTTTTGGATCCCACCACTGGAATTGCCCCCTCCTCCCCTGTGCTGACATGGCTCAGAAGAGCTGGGTTGGCACAGGGGAGGTGCCTAAAGAAAGAACTAGCCCATCAGAGCCACCTCCTTCCCTCGCCAGGCCCCCGGGGGGCGGCTCGGACAGACACTGTGGCAGCAGGCTGGCTCTTGGGCCGCCTGGCCCACCCATCCCCGGCCTCCCTGCAGGCTGGCTCCTGAATCCCCAGGACCTGGGGAGGGCAAAAGGCAGCCTTCAGGGATACAGGGTGGGGGCAGTGGTGGGATTCAAAAATTTTAGTAACAGGTTCTGATGGTGGTGGGATTCAAACAGTGGCGTAGCACCAATGGGACGTGGCGGGGCACGAAGGGGGCGTGGCCAGGCATTCTGGGGGCAGGGCATTCCTGGGCGGGGCTGTGGCAAGGACGCAGGGCGCGTGCGCCCCAGGTGCAGTTCCCCTTCGCCCCGCCTCTAGATTCAAATAATGACTGTTTAAAGTATTAAAAAAGCAATATACCGAAAGGTAGTGTATTATTTCTTTTTTATATAATTATATTGATTGATTTTAAATAATAACATAAGTAAGGAGAGAAACCAAAAACTGTTTACAATTGTTAACATATTACAAACATATCTAATTGTCTATCTCTCTCAACCCCCCCCAACTAAAACATCCTATATTGCCTCCCTCCTTCCCATATTTCCCTCCCTCCCTACTTTCTACTTCCCCTTCAGATTCCTATAACTACTTTATCTATTCCACTTGAAAGAAAACTAACAGAGGGAGAGATCCAAAATCCTTAGTCTCTCTTTCCAATATAAATTTCAAGGGGAAAAAAGACAATGAAAAATCTTTACCTATAATACTTTCCCAACCTTTATACCAATGAACAAAAAAAAATAGAATTACTATATACTGTATTATTTCATACAGTTCATACACATGTGGGAGGGGGGCAGGGGGCCCTGGGGGGCGATTTTGCATCCCCCACTCGACTAGATTTGTTGTACCCAGGGGCAGAGATTACCCCCTTGTCCCTAGTGGAGTTAATCATTAATAACCGGTTCTCCGAACTGAGAAAATTTTAGTAACCAGTTCTACCAAATAGGTGCGAATAGGCTGCATCCCACCTCTGAGTGGGGGGCTCGGCAACGGGTGGCCCCACTCCCCTGAGCCCAATCCCCCGCCCTCCGTGCAGGCCAGCTTTTGCCCTCCCCAGGCCCTGGGCATGTCAGGAGCCAGCCAGCAGAGAAGCGGGGGGCAGGGCTTGGTGCCCCTGAGCCCCGCCCCAAGGTGTTGTCCCCAGGTGCCATTTCCCTCCCCCCGACACACCTCTGTCCTCATCTCCTCCGTTTTATTCTCAAAACAACCTTGTGAGATGGGTTAGTATGGGTGCCTATTGGCTAATGTTTAGGGTTGCCAGCTCCAAGTTGGAGATTTTGGGTGGAGTCTGAGGAGGGCGGGATTTGGGAAGCAGAGGGACTTCAGTATGGTACAGGGCTGAAGAGTCCACCTTCCAAAGCGGCCATTTCCCCCAGGAGAACTGAACTTTGCCGGCTGGTGATCAGTTGTAATCCCAGGAGATCTCCAGCCATTACCTGGAGACTATGAGACTAATAATAATAAACTTTGAAACAAGAAGAAAAATGCAAACATGTTTTATTACATTAAAATTTAGAGGCATTAGACACAGGCGTCAAACTCACGCCCCTCCAGATGTTGTGGACTACAGTTCCCATCATCCCCTGCCAGCATGATGGAGGGCCGCGAGTTTGACATCCTTTTTCTGACATTAGAAGGTCAGATACAAGTCATTATTCAACCAGATCTAATGCAAAGTCCGTAAAAATGGTTCTCAACCGCTTTCAAAACTTTTTGTTAGCTTATGTGCCTTTTCGGAAATGTACGTATAGATGTTTTCCAAACATTCATGATGCAATCGTGTTAACGGGTTTCACCAAATAAAGGCCTGTTTTGGTGTCTTCATCCTTTACAACACATTCTTACTGAACATAGAGACTGTTATAAAAGTCAATACATCATTTGTAACCGGAAAATAATATATTCTTACATAAACCATAAAATAATATATTCTTACATAAACCTCCTGCTGCCACAGGAGGTGGTGATGGCCACTAACCTGGATAGCTTTAAAAGGGGCTTGGACAGATTTATGGAGGAGAAGTCGATCTATGGCAATGGTGGCGAACCTATGGCACGGGTGCCAGAGGTGGCACTCAGAGCCCTCTCTGTGGGCACGCGCAAACAGAGTCCCCTCCCCACACATCTAGGCTTGCTTGGGCCGCTGGGCTCGATTATTAACATTAAACCTAAGACCTAGTTTTGTGAAAGAAGTTTAGGTAACCCTGTTAAGCGCTGTTAAACCCCACTTATTTTCACGCGAAGAACTAAAGCGCGATCCTTTACCTGGAAGTAAGCTCGGTTGCTGGCAATGGGGCTTGCTTCTGAGTAAACCCTCCTAGGGTCGTGATTCACCCGTTGGAATAGTTGCACGGTTGCTTCAAAGCAAAGCCACCGACTACCACCAAGCTTACTCCCGAGTAACACACGCCTCGGAGCCAACCGTTTTCTGGCTGTTAAAACCTCAGTATTCAGGTTCGGTACGTGTTGGCACTTTGCGATAAATAAGTGGGTTTGGGGTTGCGGTTTGGGCACTTGGTCTCGAAAAGGTTCACCATCACTGATCTAGGGCTACCAATCTTGATCCTCTTTGATCTGAGATTGCAAAGGCCTTAACAGTCCAGGTGCTCGGGAGCAACAGCCGCAGAAGGCCATTGCTTTCACATCCTGCACGTGAGCTCCCAAAGGCACCTGGTGGGCCACTGTGAGTAGCAGAGAGCTGGACTAGATGGATTCTGGTCTGATCCAGCTGGCTTGTTCTTATGTTCTTAAACCAACTTTAAAACTCAATAAATTAGACATTATTAAAGGCCCTGATTTGTGACACAAACTCCTCTTATGCCCTCAAATGTACTAGTGCTTACACATGAAACCACCTGCATTTATCTCTAGTAACTTTGTGAAAGTTATTGTAACTTGTGGATACTGAACTTTTTTCAAGCAGTTTAAAGTTGTATTTACAAAAAAAGTTACAGATTCATTTTCTTATAACACGCATAGTTCTCATGAATATTCTGAATGTATTTTAATATTTAAAGTCGTAGTTTAAAACATTTGGAATTTGGTAGTGTGACAAGGAGACAGCATACATGTGAGCCACAGAAGCCAAGTATTTAGTTTCTACCTGTCAACTGCATATTTATCAGGGATTGCACCTAGGTGATTGAGATGCATTCCTAGCTCAGTGAAATCACTACAAAATATATGTAATGTATCACTACTGTAATGGGACATTCTTCCCTTGATCTCTGTCTTTATGGTTTCACACACTTTGTAGATAACTAGGCTTACCCCTGACCCCTCCTGCTCTCATGGGAAATGGGATGTTTCCGTTGCTCTGTGGGGGCAAGAGGTCAGATGGCTTCAGCTCTATCTGTTGCCAATCTTGGGGCACCTCAGCTCCAAACTAACACTTTCTCACATTCTTTAGAGGAAACGGGAGGGGAGATCATTCCCGAATAACGAGGATAGCAAAAGCCAGGTTCGCTAGAACTAGCTTCTAACAAGCTGGGTGCTTCGTTGCCTTCCAATAAATACTGCCGATCAACAACACAGAATTCGTTTATTGACTGAAGGTTCGAGACCTAACATGATTGCAGATAGAAGTTATAAGAATAGAGAAATTCACCCAAATACCTCATCTTATTCAGCCTAGATCAGGGGTAGGGAACCTGCGGCTCGAGAGCCACATGCAGCTCTTCTGCCCTTGCACTGTGGCTCCACGAGCCGAGCTGCCGGCTCCATCCTTGCCCACCCTGCAGGCAGCAGGGTGGGCGCACCAACTGCCCATGGTCGGCTGGGCTGCGCCGCAGGCTTCCCCTCTCGCCCGCCCCGTTGGAGCGGGGCAGGTGCTTTCCCGGCGGCCAGCGAGACCGAGCCGCCAGCTTCATCCATGCACTTCTCAGAATGAGCGGAGTAAAAGGTTAAAAAAAACCCTATACATATAGTGTTTTCTTTATTTTAAATGTCAACAATTATTTGCAGCTCCAAGTGTTTTCTTTTCCAGTGGAAAACGGGTCCAAATGGCTCTTTGAGTGCTAAAGGTTCCCTACCCCTGGCCTAGATGGAACATGCAAATTCCATGGTGATCAGTGAGATCTACTCTCAAGAAACCTGGAATGATTTCTGAAAAGCATCAGTTACTGGAATTATAATTTGGCGATTATTTTTTCATCCAAGCTGTAGGTACAGTGCTTAGAAGAACTATGTTGGAGCGAAATGTAGGAACAGATGAAGTGAGAGAAGCTGGAGAAAGACAGCACCAACAAGCAACCTAAGGATATTCATGACAACTGCATGTTTCTCATCCAAGCACGTGGCGTGTGATTCCTCCTGCCTCATTACTCTCTCTCATCAGAGTTTAGCCAGCATTTTAAAAAGACACCAAAGCCACGTGTCATCTGGCTCCAGTCCATCATCGGATACTCATTAAGACTGTGAATTAGCAGAAGCTGGTGCTTCGCATTGAAACATGTGCTGTTATAAGTGCAGCCACAGCCAAGGCAGGAACAGAGCAGGGAGGAAAACTGCAAAATGCCGTTGGGCTGGCAGGAAAAGACTATATCAAGCTCTCATTATGTTAGGCATTAGTGATGCACTGGCTCCTTTATGAATGACCCAAACATGTGATCCCCAGTGTAATGCTTCTGGGTTCCGAACAGAGACCAAAAGAATGAGGAGTAGTACAAAAAGATAACTAAGGAGAGGTCAATTCCCCACTTGCGGAATCGACCTAGGTTCGACCTGGTCCATGAAAGTACTGACCTAGGTCGATTCCGTAGTCACTCCCCACAGCAGCCGAGGTCGTCGTGCTGGAGCCATGCTCAGAGGGCGGGATCACCTTGGCGCCTCTTCGTTCCTGATTGGCTGTTGTCTGCTCTACTCGGCTATCAGATCAAAGTGGCATCTATCCCTCATCTGTGGCTGGCATCTTCATCCGCTGCAACTGTGGCTGGCATCTTCATCAGATCCTCTGAAGAGGCCAGCCACAGAGGCAGGCGAAACGTCAGGAGAGGATGCTGCTAGGACACGGCCAGACAGCCCGGAAACCACACAGCACCCCATGTAAATTATACTTGCAAATTGCACCCTTAATACTTTTAACCAATGCAAATGGTTCTTTCTCCACCCTGGACATTGCACAGGTATATATACTCCACTTGCTTTACTTCCATCAGATCCTTTGAAGATACCAGCCCCAGATGCAGGCGAAACGTCAGGAGAAAATGCTGCTGGAACCAGAGGCAGAGCTATCAGGGGGCAGGGGGCGCATTGCATCGGGTGCGTGCCTGGAGGGTGGAAAATCACCCCCTGCCCCCTCGATTTTCACTTACCTTAGGTAGAAACGAGGTGCCCAGGCTAGAAGCGGCCTGTTCATCTTTCAGGTTAACGGCCTGGCAATGGGGAACTACACTTCCCAGGAGACCTTGCAAGCCCCAAAGTCTCTTGGGAAGTGTAGTTCCCACTGCATGAGCCGTTTTCAACCTGAAGTGAACATGACAGCCTGCACCTGATTTCACTAAGGATCTACAAAGAACAATGTGTGTGAAGTGGGGCAGGGGCAGCGGGCGGCAAGAGGGCAGGGCGCCCACGGGAGGGCAGAAAACACAGGAGATGTGCTCCTGGCGCATTAGCAATTGGCCCAGCTACGCCTCCGACTGGAACATGGCCATACAATCCGGAAAACCCACAACACCCTAGCGCAGGGGTCTTCAAACTATGGCCCTCCAGATGTTCATAGACTACAATTACCATGAGTCCTACCACTTGGCCATGCTGGCAGGGGCTGATGGGACTTGTAGTCCATGAACATCTGGAGGGCCATAGTTTGAAGACCCCTGCCCTAGTGATTCCGGCCGTGAAAGCCTTCAACAATACAATGACCTGTTAGGTTCCTTTGTGTGCCCCTCCGTACACAATTTGTACATTTGCAGCTGAACAGATTTTACAAACATGCCACAGGTCTTCAGTATTCTCTCTTCACATGGACGTGCCCTTTGAAAAGTGACCCTCAAATTGTCACTGTCATCTTGCTCAACTTTAAGGCCTTCCTATTCCAGATACTCAAGTCTGCCATTCTGGCAACAACAAATCACACAACTGAGTGGATTTTAAGTGCTTTCTTAGATGAAGATGTAGTAAGCAGGGAAGTGCGTATTTCATGGTCTGCTGCCCTCTAGAGTGTATGTGCAACAATTTCAACAGGAATGAATATTCAACAGAACAACACATATATTATACGGAGCAGCCATATCAGGATCTTGTTTCTGTTCAGATCGCAGCTGCCTTGTCCACTGCAAGCAACACAAGCCAAACAACCTTTTTATTGAGCTCTCAATATTGGATTTCCCATGTTGCCAGCTTACTCCTGATCTTCCTGGCAATTGATCTACAATTATTGGAATCAGTTTGGGCAGGGTTCTTCTGTGTTCTCTCTGCATTTTCACAGTTGTGGAGTTAGTTTATTTTCTTCCACATATGCCTTAAATCATAGGTGTCAAGCTCGCGGCCCTCCAGATGTTATGGACTACAGTTCCCATCATCCCCTGCCGGCATCATGCTCTTGACAGGTGGTGGTTACTTAGATCGTATCACCCCTGTGCTACGCCGTCTGCACTGGCTCCCGGTGGAGTTCTGGATCGTTTTCAAGGTGTTGGTATTGACCTTTAAGGCCTTACGCGGCATGGGGCCCTCATACCTACGGGACCGCATCACCCCTTATGTCCCATATAGGCCGCTGCGAACGATGGCTGCAGAACTGTTAGTGATCCCTGGCCCTGCGACTATGCAGCTGGCCTCGACCCAGGCCAGGGCCTTTACGGCTCTGGCCCCTGCCTGGTGGAATGCTCTACCTCCAGCTGTCCGGGCCCTGCGGGACCTTGGTGAGTTCCACAGGGCCTGCAAGACGGAGCTATTCCACCGGGCTTTTGGAGGGGCCGGCCATGGCCCTACTGCCCCCCACTGCAATTTAGGCTGCCTGTTTCCATCTTTTATTACGGTTGGGCCTGATTTATGGATTCCATCGCGGGCCCTGCCTACTTCCTCCCTTTCTTTTGGCCTTAGATCCTACACCTACCAGGTCGCCATGACCCAAAGACCATGATGTGATGGGTACCATCTGGAAGAAAGCGAAAGTGAGGTAGAGCATGGAAAACATGGCGCCAGACCTTCAAAGAAGACCTAAACATGGCTCACATCTCATGAGACGAAGTTTTATTTTTATTTATTTATTCTTTGATTTATATCCCGCCCTCCTCCGTAGGACTCAGGGCGGCCAACAACAACAATTATAAACAACAAAATATCAGTAATAACATCACCATAACAACAGTAATCATAACATCACAAACAGGCAATATGAATAAACATCAATAATCATAACATTATAAATGTGCGCAGAATTAAGCATCAATAACATCAATAACCCTTGGGGATGGGGCGGTATAAACATCTAAACAATAAATAAATAAATAACCACAACCTCATAACAAGGAACATGAATAAACAGCAGTAATCATGGCATCACTAGTCAACAATAAAAATAATAAGAGATGGTGACTCCTCCCTTCTACACCTCAAACTGGGAAAGTATATATAAAGGCCCAGACTAACTAACCCTCTAAACCACAGGTGTCAAACTCGTGGCCCTCCAGATGTTCATGAACTGCAATTCCCATCAGCCCTTGCAAGTATAGCCAATGCTCATGTTGGGAAGGACTGTTGGGAATTGTAGTTTATGAACATCTGGAGGGCCGCGAGTTTGACACCCCTGCTCTAAACGAAGTATAGCAGTGCTAGTGTAGCAAACCTAGCCCAATAGCTAACCTAAAATACAAAAACAAATAGTAGACTAAGCCTAATACAACCCACTCCTAACACTGGCTCTACAAAAAAAACCCTCAATATCCCCATTTTGCCCGCAGAGGTCTCTCCATTCTTCAAGTTGAACTTGTCGCAGCCAACCAAAATAATTGGAGAACGCTTGTTGCCCGAAGTGCCCAGTTACACAGTGAAGTCTAAGTAAGTCTGGGAAGGAAATGGCAAAGCACTCCATAAACATGTTCAGTTTGCAGAAGAAAACGTTAAGGGGTGACCCGATAGCCATGTTTAAATGTCTGACGGGATGCCATGTCAACGAGGGAGCAAGCTTGTTTTCTGCTGCTCCAGAGACTAGGACAAGGAGAGATGGATTCAAGGTGCAAGAAAAGATATTCCACCTAAACATTGGAAAGAACTTCCTGACAGTCAGGGCTGTCTGACAGTGAAATGCGTTGCCTTGGAGGGTGGCATGGTCTCTTTCGTAGAAGGTGTTTAAGTAGAGGCTGGATGGCCGTCAGCTGGTGCTGCGTGTCCTTGCATGGCACAGGGTTGGACTCGACGGCTCTTGTGACCTCTTCCAACTCCATGATCCTATAAAGTGGTGGCGAACCTTTGGCACTCCAGATGTTGTTGACTACAATTCCAGATGTTGTTGACTACAATGCCAATTGGCCATGCTGGCAGGGGCTGATGGGAATTGTAGTCCACAACATCTGGAGTGCCAAAGGTTCGCCACCACTGTCCTATGAGGAACTTTTATGTACTCCACAAAACAGAAGCTGCCATTCTTCTGAAATTCTCTCTGGCTCATTCCGCACATGCAGAATAATGCACTTTCAAATTGCTTTCAGTGCTCTTCAAAGCTGTGTGGAATGGCAAAATCCACTTGCAAACAGTTGTGAAAGCAGTTTGAAAACGAATTATTTTGCGTGTGCGGAAGAGGCCTCTGATTCTTCAATGGCCGAAGCAAATTTGCAATTTTCCTGCGGCCTTTTCCGGACCCAGCTGGTATCAGAAAGGAAAGAAGCCTGCTGAAAAGTGGACCCGCAGCAGCAGCAACGTTCGCCTTCGCCCCGCAGCCTTGAAAGCTGCGAGAATACTGAGGCTGGCCGCCTCCACGCTCCCCATTGGCCCGGACTGGCCTCCGCAATGCATTGTGGGAATATTCCCCTCCTTGGCGCCAAGGCGCTGTGCACGTGATGCATTGTGGGTCTCTCGCCGCTCCTCCCCCCTCCCGTGGCCGGATCTTCTTCGCGTGGACTTTTAACGGTTTTCTCTACGCTTCCGAGGCCTGACGCGTGTGCGAAACCCTTTCCCCCCCCTTTAAATGTCAATGACCGGACTTACCGGGCCATCCTCCGCTTATCGTTCCTACCTTCCTCAGCGACGAAGAAAGGGCGGGGGGAGGGGGGGTGTCTATTTTTTCTCTGACTGGAAAGCGTCTCAGAAGGACGCATGCGCAGTTTGACCGCGAAAGGATCAAACGAGAAGGAAGACCTCGCGCAGCCCCGTTACCAAACTTGAAGCGGGGCGGGAGGATCCTTGCGCGGGAAGGCGCCATTTTGTGACGGTCGTTGGAGCCTGAGGAGGAGCCGCCGCCGCCGCCGCCGCCGCCTGTTCCGCGCCTCAGCCCTCTTCCGACCTTCCCTTTCCACTCGGTTCCGTCCGGGCCTCTCCTCCTCCCCCTGCCCTCTCGCCCCTTCCTCCCCCTCACGCCTCCCTCCGGGCTCGCTCCGGCCCTAATTCCTCTTCGCGCGGCGGCCGGCCGACCCACCAACCGCAGCCATTGCAGACCTCGCCATGTCAGGGGGCGGCGTGATCCGCGGCCCGGCCGGCAACAACGACTGCCGCATCTACGTGGGGAACCTGCCGCCGGACATCCGCACCAAGGACATCGAGGACGTCTTCTACAAGTACGGCGCCATCCGGGACATCGACCTCAAGAACCGGCGCGGGGGGCCGCCCTTCGCCTTCGTCGAGTTCGAGGACCCCAGGTGAGGCCGGGCCGGGCCGGGGGGGGGGGGCGCCCGCCGGGCCACTACCCCTTGCGAGGCGGCCTTTCCCGCCTTTTCCGGCGGGGCGGGGCGGGGCGGGGCGGGGAACGGGTTCTTCTTGGTGGAGGGCCGAAGGGGAGCCCGGCCGCGCGAGGCCCACGACGACGAGAAGAAGAAGAAGGGCCCGCCACATCCCGTTCTATGGCAACGGCCAGTCTGGAAGGCCCCAGAGCACGTGGGCCCAGCCCCTCCGCCGCCTCTCCCTCCCGCAGCGACTGGTCCCGTCTTTTGAAAGCTCGGGCCCAGCCCTTACCGACGCCTCTTCTCGGTCAGCGTCCTCGGCCCCCCCCCCTCCCCCTTTTAAAGGGAGCCACCCCTGCGTTTCCTGGAGTAAAGTAAACCGCGCGAATGAGCCCCGGCTCCTTTGTCTGCCCTTGAGCCAAGCAGCCGCCAGCTCGTCCACAAGATGTTGGCCCAGGTAGCCTGCAGCCTTGCGGATGTGCGCGTTTGGGAGCAAGCTCCGCTTGTAACTTGATTTGCCAATAACTATCCTTAGGTCAGTGATGGCGAACCTATGGCATGGGTGCCAGAGGTGGCACTCGAAGCCCTCTCTGTGGGCACGCACGCACAGAGTCACCTCCCCCCCCACACACACACACATTTAGGCTGGCCTGGGCCGCTGGGCTGGATTATTAGCATTGAACCTAAGACCTACTTTTGGGGAAGCAGTAAGAACATAAGAACAAGCCAGCTGGATCAGACCGGAGTCTATCTAGTCCAGCTTTGCTACTCACAGTGGCCCACCAGGTGCCTTTGGGAGCTCACATGCAGGAGGTGAAAGCAATGGCCTTCTGCGGCTGTTGCTCCCGATCACCTGGTCTGTTAAGGCATTTGCAATCTCAGATCAAAGAGTGTAGATAACCTTGTTGTTAAAGCTTCAATGTTAAACCCCACTGATTTTCATGCAAAGAACTCCTTTACCTGGGAGTAAGCTCGGTTGCTGGCAATAGGGCTTGCTTCTGAGTAAACCCTCCTAGGGTCGTGATTCACCAGTTGGAAGAGTTGCACGGTTGCTTCAAAGCAAAGCCATGAACTACCACCAAGCTTACTCCCGAGTAATGCACGCCTCAGAGCCAACCATTTTTTCCTAACTAAAACCTCAGTATTCAGGTTAAATTGCCGTGTTGGCACTTTGCCATAAATAAGTGGGTTTTGGGTTGCCGTTTGGACACTCGGTCTCAAAAAGGCTCGCCATCACTGCCTTAGGTTAAGGCTGCATGAGATCACTGCCCAAGACAATAGTTAGCTCGCTGCACAAACAAGATCTGAATGGAGCCTGTGTGTCCAATGGCAACCTGCTTCCCATCTCTGACCTTACTGTTTCTTAAAGCTTATCCCGTTTTCAGTTTCCAACATTGACTTTGAAAGGAGGTTAGTGTTTAAAATACAGGTGGGGGTAAATTAGAAGTTCTTTAAAAAAGTGTCTCTAAGCCCCCTTCCGCACATGCAAAATAATGCGTCTTTAAACCACTTTCACAATTGTTTGCAAGTGGATTTTGCCATTCCGCACAGCTTCAAAGAGCACTAAAAGCACTTTGAAAGTGCATTATTCTGCATGTGCGGAATAAGCCTTAGTAAGGTTTTGTTCCAGACGGTGGCACGTATTTTGCATGGTGCTGTAAAGAATTGTTGCAAGTGAAAAATGCAAGTACTGATATTTAAAAACTTCTTCCAAGTTCGAAAGTTTGAGGGACTCTTGTGCCACTATCAGAGGGGTTACAGCTCTGTGGAATGAACTGTGTTGACTTGCAGCGGGACCAGCTTTTGAGGAAGAATGGTGCTAGACACCGCAGGCTTGTCCTGGTATGGTTCTAAGTAGGACTATAGTTCAGCTCATCCATTTCATGAATTATGTTCAGTTGCCAATAGAGGATGACATTTAACATAACTGAGTTTGTTGATGCCTTCATCTTCTAGAATAACAAAAGTTCTGTTGAGTGAAAGCTCATGTCGCAGTACATTTATTGGTCTTAAGATGCCACAAGACTGCTTGTTGCAGTTGGTCAGTTATTGCAGGGGAATTTGCTGACTTCAGTAATTCTGCTTATTCAAATAGCAGTTATGATATATGTAACAGGTATTTCTGAATAATTGCAGAAACCTTAATTGTGGTTTTCTCTCCCTCCCCCCCCCCAAAAAAAATACAGACCATAGGTTTCTTAGGGCAGCCCTCTGCCGTATCATATTTCTGGTGAACTCAGTATGTGCACTGAAGAAAAGAGCATTGTCTTTGCAAGGGACTGCTCTTTCTTCCTGCTCTGTTCTTCTTCCCCCATGCCCCAGTAGGAACAAGGTCAATCACATGTATTGATATTCTGGATTCTTGCTGCTTCTTTTCCTCCCATGCACATGCCATTAGTCACACTCTGTGGAGAGGGAAGCAGGCTGTACTCCTTGTTTTGGTTAAATCAGCGTGGCCTTTGTTGAAAAATTATAAAAATAGTACTGTAACCGCTACATGAACAACTTTCACACAAAGTATGGGCATGAAAGATCTCATTCATTAGACTTTTGTTATGTTTGGACTGCACATGAGCTAAACCATTGTTTTGTTACTAAAGCACTGTCTTCGCGGAGGTGGCCTGGAGTTCTCTTGGATACAGGAGCCTGGTACTTGCCTCCATGTATTTTAAAACACGCTATTTCAGGCATTTCATTTGATCGTGTCCAGTCTTCCTGAAGCAGCTTTGCATACGTTCTTCTGTGTGTCTGACTAAGATTCCATAGTAAGGTTTAGTTACTTTCCCAGACCTCCTAAATTGGAGTTCATAGGGAGGATGTAGATTTCTTACAAGTTTCGTCTAGTAATCCGTATCAGTCTTGTGATGCAATTATCAGTGGAGTGATGAACTATGTTAGTTGCCCTAATAGGGAAGGCAAATGATATTATTTTGGCTTGGATTTTCCCTCTGACAAAATTCCTTCAAAACTTTTTCACAAGGTGCCCAAACTTCACATGCTCCCTTGTTTTGTAGGCTTCAGTTACATGTCAGGCTGTGGAACACAGTCTGGAAACAAATGCCAGATAATTTCATGTTGGGAGAAGGCTGGGATTCTGCCAGATATCAGTGAGTTTATAATTGGGCATCAGCGTGGTTCTTCATCTAATTGTTGCAGGGATGCAGAGGATGCCGTGTATGGACGGGATGGATACGATTACGATGGGTACCGTCTGCGAGTAGAGTTCCCTCGAAGTGGCCGGGGCACTGGCCGGGGAGGCGGTGGAGGAGGAGGTGGTGGAGCCCCAAGGGGCCGATATGGACCCCCCTCTAGACGCTCAGAGTACAGAGTGGTAGTATCGGGTAAGTAGCGTACATTGTTGAGAGGAAACAGCGTTGATTGAAGCCATCTTTGACGTCAGGTGTTAGGCAAAATAGTGAGGATGAAGAACTGCTGGATTAGTTTTCATGCCAGCTTTATTGTATGTATTCACACTGTAACTAAAGATTGATCAAGTGTATCTTGCAAGTCTCACAACCTGTCAACCTGCATATCTTAGTTTTCATTTTTAAAAATGGGTGTTTTGTTCTTCTGAAACAGCTTCAAAGCATGTTAACGATAGCTGTTGGAGATTGACTGGCGGATTCAGTGTCTAGTGGAGCTCTCTGTCCTTGCACCTTGCCTTTTCTACCAACATTTATTACTGTTCTTCCAACTTGGTTCCTTACCAAAAGAAATTTTAATTGTTCTGTAAGCATAATTTAAGTAAAGTATTACATGTGTCTCATTTCATACACTGTTGAACAAGTACACCTTGAAACCAACACAGAACCTGGGTTTCTGCTTCAAACTCCTGCAGTTCCTCCTCTTTCCTTTTGCATAGACTGTGATGAGTAAATGAGGTTACCTTTCTAACCTTCCTAAGATTACACTAGAAATAACTTACAATCTGTCTCTTGTTCAGGACTGCCTCCCAGTGGAAGCTGGCAGGATTTAAAGGATCACATGCGTGAAGCAGGTGATGTATGTTATGCAGATGTTTTCCGAGATGGGACTGGTGTCGTGGAGTTTGTACGGAAAGAAGACATGACCTACGCAGTTCGAAAACTGGATAACACTAAATTTAGATCTCATGAGGTAGGTTTTCTGCTTATGTTTTACCAGAATTGGATGCACAGGGCTTAAACAATAGGATTGAAGGTAAGGAGGTGCACTCTTTTTGTTTGCAGCTCTGACAAATGCAGAAAGCTAGCTGGGTGATCCCACATTAAGCTTTGATGCCAGGAGATGTAATATGTTGTCTCTTGGTTCTTGTAAAAAATGTCAGCATGCCTGGATAGATGGCTTGAAAGTGTAGACCTTTCAATCGAAAGTTGTGTCTGTTTGCTAGGGAGAAACTGCCTACATCCGTGTTAAAGTTGATGGTCCAAGAAGTCCAAGTTATGGAAGATCTCGTTCTCGCAGCCGTAGTCGTAGCAGGAGCCGTAGCCGAAGCAACAGCAGGAGTCGCAGTTACTCCCCAAGAAGAAGCAGAGGATCTCCACGCTACTCTCCCCGCCACAGCAGATCACGTTCTCGTACATAAATGATCCTTAATGGTGCTCTTTTTGTAGAACCCCCATGTTGTATGCAGTTTTCTTTTACTCAAAGGCAGTTTTTTTTTAAATTCAAGCTGTTTTACTCAAATTGGCTAAAGTGTTGGATTGCATTTTTGTATAATATCCCTAGTGAGTATTTGCTCCTTAACATGAACATTTCCTCACATCTTTGATAAAATGTATTTTAACTGGTGTCACAGGCAGAGTTCTCTCCATTTAGCTATAGTCTGCCACCCACACTTTTCCAGCCGTGATATTGCTGTGTAAAATGTCTGTGTTCAACTATGGTTTCGACAGACTGGGGATGTTGGGGGGTTGTTTGGGTTTGACTTGTCTCTCCTGGGGAGCTTACATTTTATCTTGCCTTTTCGTGTGTCTTTCTGTAGACATATCTGAAGAGATGGATTAAGAATGCTTTGGATTAAAGGATTTTGGAGCACATGTCAATCATTTTAGGATTATCAAAAGGAGGATTGAGGAGGATCAGATCAATAATGGAGGCAATGGTATGACTCCAAGTGCTATTGTCACAGATGAAATTGGCAGTATTGACCTTATACTGAACGCTGCATACTCTTGTTTATTATCTTGTCCCACCGTGCTTTGGTTAGGAATTTAGGTCTGGATTGCTATGGTCATCTAATTACCATTGATGGCAGTTGTGCCGGTATGGCTCTTTCAGGCCCAGGGGGTGGGGGAATACTGACTGGCTTCAATTATCAGCCGTTGATTACAGGTTCTATGTATTGGAAAACTAGTCAATGCCAGTTTCTTCAAACCTGTGGGTATAATCTCAATACTGCTAAAATCTGCATGTCCTCTGTGTGACTGATATAGCATTACTGTTTCACCTTAAAATTAACTGAATGAAAGGTGAGAGGTGGAAAAAAACGCCCCTTGATGGGATTTACTCTGAAGTCTGCCCCCTTTCCCTTCATGCAAAGTCAGCTGACTCACTGGCACGTTTTAAGATTTCAGTTAACTTTGATTAACCTTCCAGACTGGAGGGCAGTAATGAGCTTTTAGTTTTAGACATGCAGTAGATGGATAGCTTTAGCAATAAGTTTTTGCAACTTTAAACTTTTTGCAACCACAAAACCTGTAATGCACCATATAGTAACAAATATGTTGGCATTATCAGTTGTCCTTTGTAAATATTAGAATGTTTCCTCCCAATGATAAAACATTGCTAAAATTAAGCTTCACGATTCAAAAGCTTGTTTTGGGGAATTGATAGTTATCGATGCCAGTCTATTATTCAGTGGCAGACATAACTGATCATTCTCCAGAATCCTATTTTTCATTGCAGTATCTAACTTTTTGCCTCCTCTTTTTTGGTTTTGCTGGTTATAAAGGTTTGGATTGGAGAGGGCTCACTGGATCCCAATCCTTGGAGCTGGATCATTGGATTCAAATCATATTGTGGATAGGATAGGGAGGATCAATTGCAAGGATTCATGGAGCGGGATCAAATTACCAGGAACATAGGAGTGGATTCCTGCCCCAACCAAACCGCACTCGTGTGGATTTTTGTTCAACTCAATTGGCTATTCCAAAGAATTTTTCTCTCTCTATTTTTGACGATTGGAGCCCTTAAGATGCACGATGGAGTTTTCATTTTTTGGTAAAAGGAGCAAAGCGAGGACCTGGAGAGGCACGCTGGAGCATTCTCCTTGGAAGGATTCAGCACGAGTAGATGGTAAATGTTAAAGGGGAAAAGGGGGGTTTTGTTTTAAAACATACTAAGTCGTTTCTCTAAATTTAAAGACAAAAAAATGGAGTCTAAGATCAAGTAGGCTTTCAATTGGCTATTGCCTCTTTTCTTTTGACAAATAAAATTTTATGAAAAAGTGCATGGCGTTTTGTTGTGTTAAATAATTCCTTCTGCTGTGACGAATTCAGCTTCTAAGCACCTGCTGGGAACTGACATAAGTCTGGGCTGCATGGTGCTCCATACCTCATCCTTCCATTTGTACTTGTGCTGCGGTGCCTGTGGGGAGCGGTCTGATGGGTTAAGAGTGGCCCATCTGGTCCTACACAAGCATTCTGCTTGCTCTGTAGTGTGGTCCAGCCTGGTGTTCAGCCTTGAAAAAGAGCTGTTGGTGAGTAATGGGTTTTGGAAATCCCGACTCGGTAAGAGTTTCTAGCTTCTCTGGAGTAAAGCTAGTTAGCCAAGCTTGATGCTTTGACTTCCTGCAAGTGGTTTTAGTCTGCATTGCCTAGGGCCGTGGTGGCGAACCTTTGGCACTCCAGATGTTATGGACTGCAATTCCCATCAGCCCAATTGGCCATGCTGGCAGGGGCTAATGGGAATTGTAGTCCATAACATCTGGAGTGCCAGAGGTTCACCACCACTGGCCTAGGGACAAAGTGTCATGACCTGATGGGCTTTTGTTACCTTAAAGCAGTGGTGGCGAACCTCTGGCACGGGTGCCAGAGGTGGCACTCAGAACCCTCTCTGTGGGCACGCGCAGAGTGCCCTCCCCCCACATCTAGGCTGGCCTGGGCGGCTGGGCTCAATTATTAGCATTAAACCTAAGACCATGTTTTGGGGAAACAGTGTAGGTAACCCTGTTAAGCACTGTTAAACCCCACTGATTTTCATGCAAAGAGCTAAAGTCTAAAGTGTGATCCTTTACCTGGGAGTAAGCTTGATAGCTGGCAATGGGGCTTGCTTTTGAGTAAACCCTCCTAGGGTCGTGATTCACCCATTGGAAGAGATGCACGGTTGTTTCAAAGCAAAGCCACCGACTACCACCAAGCTTACTCCTGGGTAACGCACCCCTCGGAGCCAACCGTTTTTTCTAAACTAAAACCTCAGTATTCAGGTTAAATTGCTGTGTTGGCACTTTGCAATAAATAAGTGGGTTTTGGGTTGCAATTTGGGCACTCGATCTCGAAAAGGTTCGCCATCACTGCCTTAAAGAGTTATTCAGAGGAATGGCTTCTTGATCATTATATCCTGAGAGTCATTGGTTAAGGCTACCGCACAGACTTCAGACTCCTAGATTCAACACATTATCTGTTTTTAGGCCTAGTTCCAGCAGCAGCACCTCAAACATCGCTGTCAGAAGCCCGCTAGCAGCATTTAACTACCTTCGTCATAAGGAAGACATATTATGTAGAATAATTGAGTATTGTATAATTTGCATTTGATGGGGAAATGCCTGCCTTCAGTTTTAAGTGTCCAAGGCAGGTAACAAATTCAGACATAAGACACGAAAAGATTGAAAGCTGGAGCAGAAAAACTGACATTAAAAGTGTGAAAATTGACTTCACCTGGTTCTGAAAACTGTTAAAAGTAGGTGTCAACTGAATGTCCTTCAGAGGAGAATTTACACCTTGGGAGCCAGCTAGAAGAAAGCCCTGTACATGGTCCCTGGCCACTTCATGTTTGATGTCAAAGATACCTGGAGAAGGGCTACTGTAGACCTTAAGAGTACAGGCAAGTTCATATGAGTATAGTTAATTCTAATGCACCTGGTCCCAAGCCCCAAGAGCACCTTGAATTGTACCAAAAAACCAAGACTGATAGCCAGTGAAAAGTTTTTGATATAGTTCAGGATGAGTTCACATTGGCCAGATCCAGTGTGTAACGTGGCTACCATGTTGGAACAGAAATTACCAATACCCTATGACACAGTGCAGCAATCCATTCTGAATGTTGTCAAAGCAAGTTACACGCTTTCTGTGTGGGCTTGCAGCTGGCACATACCCATAAACCTTTTGGTCTTCAAAGGGTGCAGGACAGTTTTTTAATTATCAGCTGTGTGTGGAGTTCTAGTGGGCAAAATCTATGGGTGCTAGATCCATTGCCTTATATGGTAGAGAGGATAAAATTCTAACTTTAGGCTTGAAAGCATTGAGGAGACCCATACAACTTTCTAAATTCCTTAGAGGAACATGGTGGTTAGTTTCTTGCACCACAGATCGTTAATCTAGCATACAGTTTAATCTGGGTGCAGAAACATCTTTTCTAGCACCTGTTTCCTTTTATTTAAGGTACAGGGACTTCGGTATTATCCCCTCAAATTCGATTCCACTGAGTTGTAGCACCTCCCCGGTTTTTTTGGTTTTTAGAATGTTGACTTGCGCCGTTCTAAAAGTGAAGCAAGCTGAGGGTCCTACAGGTCACTACAGTGTCCAAGGGTTCAACCTGCGGATGGCAGTGTTGTTTTAGAGAAAACTTTAAGCCACTTGGTATGAAAGCCCAAGCCTGCGAGGGCAGGTAGCTTCCTCTCGCCTGGTCCCTGAACAAGTCTAAAACAGCCGCAGGAGAAACAGCCTGTCCAGATGCACTGTGGGCTTCATGACCTTTTAAAAGGGCCCAATCCTCCACAATGGTGGCGGCGTTGCCGTAACAACTAGTTTGGCCCTGTGATTCGACTCTTGCATTCTAGGAGTTAACGTCTGCTTGCTTGGTCAATTGCTAAAAACAGCGCAGGGATAAATATTCATATTGAGAAAAAGAAGCTTCAAGTCTACAATTATGTTGCTTCTTGAGCTGTGTGATAAATGCCTTAACCTGAAGGTTCTTGGGGGGTTGGTTGCTCCGAGATTGTGCACCCTGGAGGATGGCATTTGCTGCGAAATAGAAATTACATCCTTTGGTAATTGGCTAGCAACCAAGTTAGTTCAAAACAAAATGTACTACTAGTTAAATCCTGGCGTAGCTGCTTTATGCAACAGAAGGCCCCAGGCCTTGATATTTCAAGTTTAAAAGGATCACAGCAAGTGCTGAGAAAGTCTCCACACCTTGTGCCCATTTATTTTCATTTATATTATTGGATTTCTACTCCATCCCTTTGGGGGGGGGAGATGGATAGATAGACCTGTGGTCTGACTGTACAGGCCATTTCCTGTGTATGTTTCAGAGGCAGTGTCTGGAGACTGAGGCCAGTGTGGCCTGTGAAGAGCTATCAGTTGTCTCTTGATTCATGGGGTGTGGGAACTGAGTGGTGGCCCATCAGGGCTGTGCTGGAAGTTCGAGGGCCTTCGTTAACCTTGAAATGACCCTCCCACTGTAGATGCTGATCATCTTCATAATGTAAAACATGCCCTTCTAATGGGAGATGGGTTAGGTCAAGTGGGCCATACCTGCTTGACCCTCTAGTCCACGAATTTCTGCTTAAAGCCAAGATTTATAGCAGTTTCCTTTTTGTATCTAAGTTTTGCTGCAAGTTTCTCTGGATAGTTTTCTCCACTTCTTCGCCCCTGCCACAAGTTCATCGTTGGCCTTCAATTGACCCCTTTCCTATTTCCAGTCTCTCCTGGTGCAGAGTTCTTGTGGGAAGGGGGGTACTGAACTGGGAAAGCCACGGCAAAATTCACCTGTGCCAGAAATCAACAGTGAGGCCTTAGAACAGTGGTGGCGAACCTATGGCACGGGTGCCAGAGGTGGCACTCAGAGCCCTCTCTGTGGGCACACTCAAACACATCTAGGTTGGCCTGGCCCGCTGGGCTTGATTATTAGCATTAAACCTAAGACCTAGCTTTGGGGAAGCAGTGTAGGTAACCCTGTTAAGTGCTGTTAAACCCCACTAATTTTCATGCGAAGAGCTAAAGCGTGATCCTTTACCTGGGAGTAAGCTCGATTGCTGGCAGTGGGGCTTGCTTCTGCATAAACCCTCCTAGGGTTGTGATCCACCTTTTCGAAGAGTTGCACGGTTGCTTCAAAGCAAAGCCACTGACTACCACCAAGCTTACTCCCGAGTAACGCACATCTCGGAGCCAACCATGTTTTCTAAACGAAAACTTCAGTATTCAGGTTAAATTGCCGTGTTGGCACTTTGCGTTAAATAAGTGGGTTTTGGGTTGCAATTTGGGCACTCAGTCTCGAAAAGGTTCGCCATCACTGCCTTAGAATGAGAAATCACTTCTTGCTCATCCGAGGATAACTTTTGCCTCCCTTTACAGGGGTGCTATAAGAATTGTGGAGAATGTATGTGGAGCAGTGTAGAGCCAAGAACACGGATTCTGCCAGTCTAATCTCTACGGAACCTCCAGTGCTTGCAACTTGGAGGGAGCAAAGTACGGTAACACCTGCCATGGTCTTGCAGATAAATCCATTACATTTGGCATGTTTGGGTGCTAATTGCAGAATTCAGGGAAGAAACTTCTTGTGTAGAAGGCAGATTGAGCTTTTTGAATGCTTTTTAACTGTTGCCTGGCATTGTTAATCTGTTGAACTGGGGATGGGTGTTGTGTATTAATTGTTTAGAAAGACTAAAAATAAATGAAATTTTTAAAAAGCTCTGTAGCTGCAGTTAAGTTTTATCTCACCTCTGAACAGCCTACTGACTTGTGCAGACTTAGACCGCTTGCAGTGCTGTGCTCATGATTGTGAAGAGAATTTCTTGAAACGGGGGCTATCTTCTGGTTGCTGGATTGTGGGATCTGAGAAATTTTAATGTCAAATTCTCTCCCCAACATACACAAAACTGCTGCCCTTTAATAATTTTGTATTATATTAGAGTAGAAGAGAAGAAGAAGAGTTTTGGATTTATATCCCCTCTTTCTCTCCTGCAGGAGACTCAAAGGGGCTGACAATCTCCTTGCCCTTCCCCCCTCACAACAAACACCCTGTGAGGTGGGCGGGGCTGAGAGAGCTCCGAGAAGCTGTGACTCACCCAAGGTCACCCAGCTGGCGTGTGTGGGAGTGCACAGGTGAATCTGAATGCCCCAGATAAGCCTCCACAGCTCAGGCGGCAGAGCTGGGAATCAAACCTGGTTCCTCCAGATTAGATACACGAGCTCTTAACCTCCTACGCCACTGCTGCTCCTTTGAAATTAGGACATTTCTATCTTCCTTCTCCTTGTAAACTTTCAAAGCAGCTAGCTAGGACATAAAAACAGCTATTAATGTTGTAGATGGAAGGATTGTTTTAGTCTGAGGACTAGCTTGCAAAAGCCCCACAGCGAGGGTGCATTAAATGACCTGCCTCACTTACTGCTCATGGACAAACCCCTGAGTGCACAGACCTGCATCCCCATCGTGTGCATTTCCTACCTTTGATGGCTCGAATCGGAGGAGCACAATAAGGTAAGCCTGAGTGTTTGTGGATTCTCTGGCTCGTGCAGTTAATTCAGCACCAAGTATGGTCCTTGGATGTGGGAATTTCAAATCCAGTTTTCTGTATCCTCCCTGTTCAGCAGACTGGAAAACCTTGATCTTTATTCCAATCAAGTATTCTTTGTAGTTTCTGTACTTGTAGGTCTTCTTGTCACAGCTATTGCTCTGCTTTGTTTTCATGAGAGCTTGGGGGGGAGGGGACTTTTATTTGTTGGCGTCCTATTCCTCCAGGTTGTCAGGTTTCTCTCCCCAGGATGTCCTGTTTCAACATGCATTCTAAATAGGCCCCCGTGAACATAAGAACCAGCCAGCTGGATCAGACCAGAGTCCATCTAGTCCAGCTCTCTGCTACTCGCAGTGGCCCACCAGGTGCCTTTGGGAGCTCACATGCAGGAGGTGAAAGCAATGGCCTTCTGCGGCTGTTGCTCCCGAGCACCTGGACTGTTAAGGCATTTGCAATCTCAGATCAAAGGGGATCAAGATTGGTAGCCATAAATTGACTTCTCCTCCATAAATCTGTCCAAGCCCCTTTGAAAGCTATCCAGGTTAGTGGTCATCACCACCTCCTGTGGCAGCATATTCCAGACACCAATCACACGTTGCGTGAAGAAGTGTTTCCTTTTATTAGTCCTAATTCTTCCCCTCAGCATTTTCAATGTATGCCCCCTGGTTCCAGTATTGTGAGAAAGAGAGAAAAATTTCTCTCTGTCAACATTTTCTACCCCATGCATAATTTTATAGACTTCAATCATATCCCCCCTCAGACGTCTCCTCTCCAAACTAAAGAGTCCCAAACGCTGCAGCCTCTCCTCATAATAGTTAATATAAAACGCCATGCTCTACCAAAAAGAAGTTGAGTGCTTGTGTTCCGAGCCACTGAGGCCTATTAAGCACGGAAGGCTTACTTCAGGACGCTTATCTGCACAGCGGGCTTTCTTCTCGTTTCTGTTTACACGTGAGGAGGCACTCCTCCTGGGTGTGCAGTTTTCCTGAAGAGAACTTTCTGGACCTGGTTCTGTTATCTCTGTCCATAGGTGAATAGGAGACCATCAGTTCTTTTAGAGGAATGTTAAAATAAGTTATATTTTAACTTTTTACCTCTTTGTAAAACTTTGGAATTTGGCCTTTTATGAATTATTGTATTACTGGTTGTTAACCATAAATAAACACTCATTCATTATCTCTGTCCAACAACATGCTTAAAGGCACAGATCTCATTATACTCCGTAGTCAAAATTGCTGACTTAGTCTTTAAACTGCACACCTGCAGCAGCTAGGGGTGGTGGACTATTACTGGCCACTCACCCTGGTTAGGATAATAAATGTTTGACCAGAAGACGTGAAGGAAAGATTGATCTTCTGGGACATTTGGTAGGAGCCACAAGTATATTTGTGTAAATATGCGTGGATATGATTTTGACTACTCATTTTGATTGAAAGTCTCAATATGGGTGGTGGAGGGTCAGGGAAGATCTGTGGTATGCAGTTAGAGTGGACACCTAGTTCCTATGTAAGTGCAAAAGATTGAGTGGTATACCGGGGTGCGGCGTGGGAGTGCATGATATCCCTTCCCCTTTGATTTTGAAATCCCGGTGGTGCTTTCAAGAGGCTCTTAGGCCTGGCAGTTGTTTGTTTACATTTTTTCCTGTGCTGCCTTTCCCTCAAACAGTCCCCAAGTTAACATCTTCTGCATTGATGTCTGCAGAGCAGAGCAGTCTGTGGCATGACATAAGGGAGCATTGTGTGGAAAAACAAAAAGTTTTCGTTAAAGCCTAAGTATGTATGTTTTCAATTCGATTTCGAATTCCTTTAATGGCATATAAATAGTTTTAACATTAACACTGCAAGATAATAACAGCCTTTACAACTTCTGACGAGTTGAAATAACACCATTTAAAAATTTAGCCACCGCTTCCAACAGCTCGTAGTTGTGGCTGTTTAAAAGATAGATAACCTGTTTTATCTTGTAATGCCTCTCACTTCCATGCAGGAAGGGGACTATGTGCTACTTCCTACCTATCCTATAAAAAAGGACACAATCCAACAGCATATGAGATACTGTTTCCACAGAACCCATGCCACACGGGCATTTCCTTTCTTTATGTGGGATTCCAAGGTGGCGTCCAAGGCTAAAGGAAGAAGGCAGGGCATTACACCTAGCTAAGGTGATTGCTCTACGCCACCGGGCCTCAACCAGGAGATAAAGGTTACAACCGGGCTACAATTAATCTATCCACAGGTATTCCCAGAGAGATCGGGGAACAGGTTTTATGAGCTTCCTCTAGCATCTGTTGAAACTCTCTATCAAAAAGTCTCTTCTTGATAGCCCCAGAGACCTCCTGCTCTGTTAACATTAGCAGGTCCTTCAAGGAAATGCCCAACTCATTCAGTTTGGCTTAGATTTTAACCCACCACTGGGTGGTATGGAGGATGGAGCGTCCCTGGGATGTAAGCCTAAGTACACATTCAGTCCACAAAGCAAAAATGTATGTCCTGCTTTTCTCAATTGATTTGATTGAGTCCTGTGAACAGGCAGCCCTCAGTAAACGAGTCTCTTCCTCCTTCTACCTGCATCTTTGCAAAAGCACTCCCCAGCCTCTCAGAAGTGCCATGTAGGCCCCCTAGGGCTGTCACAGAAGGAATGTTGGTAAATCATCCTCTCCCTCCACCCCGCAGTGCTCATTAGTAAATACACCAGCAATGAAGAATGAATTATTTCTGCAGACTTCCTCTTGTTATAGACCCTTCCAATCATATCACACTCCGCCCCTGCTCCTCCTGAGCAGATTTGGGAGTTGAGGCACCGGAAACTGAAGAAGAACTTGTCCCGTGCATTCGCAGTTCAGTAGTTCCAGTTCAGAAGCAGTGGCGTAGGAGGTTAAGAGCTCGTGTATCTAATCTGGAGGAACCGGGTTTGATTCCCAGCTCTGCCGCCTGAGCTGTGGAGGCTTATCTGGGGAATTCAGATTAGCCTGAGCACTCCCACCCAGGCCAGCTGGGTGACCTTGGGCTAGTCACAGCTTCTCGGAGCTCTCTCAGCCCCACCTACCTGTTGTGAGGGGGGAAGGGAATGGAGATTGTAAGCCCCTTTGAGTCTCCTACAGGAGAGAAAGGGGGGATATAAATCCAAACTCTTCTTCTTCTTCTTCACTGTTCAAAGTGGCTGATCACTAAAATTGCAATAAAAAGGGTCCCTTCTCCATTTCCGAGCATCGGCAGATAGTTTGCAGCAGCAGTCTGACCAAGCGAGCTTTGACTCGTACCCCCAAAACTCTTGTCGGTCTCTAAGAAACTGCTGGACTCAAATGTGTTTCACGGCCTGCCAGCTTGGCTTCCCTCTGAAACCAGCAAGCAAACTGGTAGCACTAACTAACGAAAGGGCTGCTTGCAAAAATCAGGAGGGAGAAAACCCTCGGCCACAAGTGGAACGAAGCAAAACGATGCCTAATGGGCAGGGGGAGGGTGTTCTGGAGACACAGCTGCCTGTTGAGAAGACCTGTCTGAGGTAAGAACATAAGAACAAGTCAGCTGGATCAGACCAGAGTCCATCTAGTCCAGCTCTCTGCTACTCGCAGTGGCCCACCAGGTGCCTTTGGGAGCTCACCTGCAGGAGGTGAACGCAATGGCCTTCTGCTGCTGCTGCTCCCGATCACCTGGTCTGCTAAGGCATTTGCAATCTCAGATCAAGGAGGATCAAGATTGGGAGCCATAGATTAGCTTCAGAAATCTGTCCAAGCCCCTTTTAAAGGTATCCATGTGAGTGGCCATCACCACCTCCTGTGGCAGCATATTCCAAACACCAATCACACGTTGTGTGAAGAAGTGTTTCCTTTTATTAGTCCTAATTCTTCCCCCCAGCATTTTCAATGAATGCCCCCTGGTTCTAGTATGAATCAAGTTGCAATATCCCAATGGTGGTATGAATCAAGTTGCAATATCCCAATGGTGGCGAGCTTTTGGCACTCCAGATGTTATGGACCACAATTCCCATCAGCCCCCGCCAGCATGGCCAATTGGCCATGGGAATTGTAGTCCATAAAATCTGGAGTGCCAAAGGTTTGCCACCATGGCAATATCCCCTTCCCCCTACTGGCGTGCTGAAGTGGTGCAGTCCCACAAGAAAGCACTCCATGATCTCGTTTGTTTTGCTTATGTAAACGAGGCCTAGAAGAGGCAACTGAATGGAAATGAGAGCCTACAGGGCCTGCAGTACATGTAGTGTTTCATATGTCAGTCTTTTTTTTTTAAAAAAAAAAGCAAATCCTTGCAAATAAAGAAATTGGAAAAGATGTGTGTAGCGACATGACACAATTGCATCGAAAGAAAAAGTGCATAATAAGAAATGGTAATAAGAAATCTGAACATAAAGTTTCTGTTAGTTTCCAGACATTGGGAAAGAAATCCATATGTAGACATCATCTACCTCAGCCATTCTCAACCAGGGTACCGTGAGCATGTCCCAGGGGTACTGTGGCAACAACACTTACCGCCTCTCTTACTTCATTTTTGTGGTGTCTCCCACCGGCGCCAGCAAGGACATGGAGCTGGCCCATGGGGCAGGGCCTGCCACAAGGTCAGCAGCCACCACCACCCCCAGTGCTTCCCTTCACCCTGGGAGGGGAAGGTGGGGGTTGCGGCAAGCAGGGGCAATGGGAGGGGAAGGTGGAGGGTGGCGGCAGGGGTACCGTGAGATAGGAAGAGTGAGGTCAAGGGTACCCTGACCTCAAAAAGGTTGGAAAACACTGATCTACCTGCTATTTATTCAGATGTGTTTCCCTGTTGAACGCTACCCCTTTTTAATACCAAGAATATATCATTCTTTTTTTAAAGTTTATTCACTTTATTTATACTCTGCCTTGCTTCCCAGAGGGGATCCAAAGGGGCTTATGTTGTTCTCCTCTACTCCAGTTTATCTTCACAGCAACCCTGGGAGGTAGGTTAGGCCATGTGTGTGTGCGTGACAGGCCCAAGATCACACACCCAATGACAGGATTCAAACCAGGGTCTCCCAGATGCAAGACTGACACTCTAACCACCACACTGGCTTTCAGTAATCTTCAAATAGTCTTAAAACTTCTTAGAGCTTGCTGGCATATATCTTATTTCCTTATGGCATAGGTGTCAAACTCGTGGCCCTCCAGATGTTATGGACTACAGTTCCCATGATGGGAACTGTAGTCCATAACATCTGGAGGGCCGCGAGTTTGACACCTGTGCCTTATGGCATTGGTTTAAAACAACATTCAGTCAGTCCCTCTCCACTCACCCGCGTTTCTATTATCCATAGCCGTGCGTATAAACACTTCTGCTTAACAGATTCAGACTTCTTGCATCTGTTTGAGTGAGTTCTAACTCACGAAAGTTTGTGCTAATAATAGATTTTAAAACGGCATCAGGGACCCCAGAGAGACGAGAAAACAAAACTCCAGCCCACCAGAGCCATCTATTGGGAAATGTCAACAATGCAGCTGAGATTCTCTGCTTTGTAATAAAGGTTGACATTCATGCGTCACAACAAATCTCTCTCTCCCTGTGTTGTGCAGACATACAGCCTGCTCCCGCGTTCATAGGTTTGCTCCCACCTTCCTCTTCCTGAAGACAAACACCATCGAAAACCTCGTGGTTTAGAAAGCCCTGATGTCTGAAGGTGGCTCCTGGATCCATGGAAGAGTCTTTCCCCACAAACTGGGATTCTAGACCAGGACTGATGTGAGAATTCTGGGGGAGAAAGCCACCGCTAATTTGCACTCGGGCCTGCATTTGGATTGCCGGCAAGTTAGAATTTGAGTCCTCCCTTGTCTCACTGACACTACAGGACACGCAGGCTAACCCCTGGTTTTCTCTAATCGCGAGGAAGATTATTTCCATTGGCCTGCCTATTGAATCACTCTACCTAATGTCCTATTCAGAAGCGTACAAAAGGCTCAGAGATCGGCTTTTAGATCTAGAATTTGCAAATTTGCATCTAGCAGCCAAACGAACCTGCTCTCCAACACAACTCCTAATTCCACTTGAGCAGAGACGTATGGGCTCTATTGTCATTCCCATAATTTTGAATCTAAACTCCAATTTCTAAGGAGAGCTCTTACCTACTGCGCCGCTTCAACGCTATGTCCTCTGTCTCACAATAAAGGGTAGGTTCAGTAATTCTAGATAAACTCCAAGGTTATGCAGTTGCAAACTTAATGTGGTTGAAACCCTGACTCACCAACTCTTGCACTGCACCAGATTTGATAACATCAGATCTAAATATACCAACCTACATTTTTTCTTCCAATCTGGGCTGCCTGATCTGACTAGGTTATCTCTATTGTTAAACAACTGGGACCCCGGTCTTTGTGAAGAGATCGCCAATTTCATTGCGGAGATAGTTGAGAGTTCCCAGTAGAACGTATTTGTTGTGCTCCCCGTGGGGCCTTTTATCTATCATGTATCCATGCAATTGTTCCCGATTCATGTAACTTTTTTCTGACTATGCCAATAAAGGCGTATGTATGTATATGAATTTGAGTCAGATTTCCACACACAAGGATGCCTCGGTGGTGTAGTGGTTAAAGTGTTGGACTGGGGGTCTGGGACCCCCAAGTTCAAATCCCGGTACATGCCATGGTGCCAGTTGTTGGAAGAAAGGGACTTTACGCTGTTTCCTGCCTCATCCTACAGAGGGGTTTTTTACTAGCGAGCTAGGAATTTGTCACCTTTATCATGCTGACTCTATCCCTTTGATGTAGACTGATACTCTTAGGGACTTCCTCCCTTCCGCCTTCTTCTCAGAACCTCTCCATCTTACCTTCACCATGCCTAGGGAGAGGATGTGTCTCCTACGCATCCGCCTCCATCCATCCAGCTAGATTAGATTAGATAGTGAACCCATCTCTCCACCTTTCTATCCAGAATGGAGTTCACTAATAAATACTCTTTTCATTAGATTAGAAACTACAAATGACTCTGACTTTCTTTTGTGTCTGAAGTTCTCTCTAGCAAGCTCAGCCACGCGTTTGTGCTCAGGTAAGCTTCCCTGCGTTCAGCCTCTGTGCCGCTCTGCTACTTTTCAAGGGATACACACGCACCAGGTGTGGATCTCCCAACACCAGTCACATACTGTCAGCCTAGGCCACTCACGGGATAAAAAGGAGGAGAGCAGCGTGATGTGAGCTGCTTTGGGTCCACACTGGGAAGGAAGGAGGGTTATTAAATGAATAAGTGCATTTTGGGCACGCAAGGGGAACTGCGGCTGCAGATTTAATCCACTATTCTCAGGCTCATTCCGCACATGCAAAATAATGCATGTTCAAACTGCTTTCAGTGCTCTTTGAAGCTGCGCGGAATGGCAAAATCCACTTGCAAACAGTTGCGAAGGTGGTTTGAAAACGCATTATTTTGTGCGTGCGGAAGGGGCCTCAGTTTCAGTCCTGCAATCAGAAAGGCAATTGGGGGGGGGGGGGGGGCTGAGACAATGGCCTGAAAACAGCCCTTACCATTTTATGTAAATTTGCTCTTTTTAGCTGATCTATGATTGATTGATTGATTGATTGATTGATTGATTGATTGATTGAATTTGGTATACCGCCCTATCCCCGAAGGGCTCAGGGCGGGGAACAACATAAAATCATATATAAAACATAGTATAAAATAATTAAATTCTAAAACAGTAGCCCCACGAAATCCATATACAACCCTCCCCAGAAAAAGAATGGGTCCCAATGATGTTAGGGCTCTGTAAACAGAGAGGGGCCTATAAGCAGAGGGGGGGTGGAGGCACTATCAGGGGGGGGGGGTGGAGGCACTATCTAGTTTTATATGCTTTCAAGATGGCTGATTGTAGCGTGCATATCCTCATTTATGTTGTATATTTTCTGCTGTTTTCATCTAGTTTGGGACTGTGCTTAACCTTGTTATGATATCTTTTATTAGCTATTTTTCACAGTTTCAGCTACATCTGAGCTGCCCTGAGAAGTTTAATTTGGCTGAGTCTGTTTTAAAATAAGAAAAACAAAATTTGTATCTCATTTCCATATGCCAGTGGTGGCGAACCTATGGCACAGGTGCCAGAGGTGGCACTCAGAGCCCTCTCTGTGGGCACACGCAAACAGAGTCGCTCCCGCCCCACTCTTCACACACAATATCTAGGCTGGGCCTTGGAGCTGCTACTTTGGATTACAGTGGCATTAAAACCAAAGACTTAGTTTTGGGAAAGCAGTGTAGGTAACCCTGTTAACCCACTGATTTTCATGCGAAGAACTAAAGCGCGATCCTTTACCTGGGAATAAGCTCGGTTGCTGGCAATGGGGCTTGCTTCTGAGCAAACCCTGCTAGGGTCGTGATTCACCCGTTGGAAGAGTTGCACGGTTGCTCCAAAGCAAAGCCACTGACTACCACCAAGCTTACTCCTGAGTAACATGCACCTCGAAGCCAACCATTTTTTATAAACTAAATAGTATTCAGGTTAAATTGCCATGTTGGCACTTTGCAATAAATAAGTGGGTTTTGGGTTGCAATTTGGGCACTCAGTCTCAAAAAGGTTCGCCATCACTGCCATATGCTCTGCTCAAGAGTGTGTTACCTTCCAGACCACTTTTAGGTTAAAGGGGGGTGGGGGGTGGAGAAGCCAGGAGAAAGTTGTACACAGCAAGTACATGGGCTACTTATTTATTTATTTATTATTGGGTTTTATATACCGCCCTACCCCCGAAGGGCTCTGGGAGGTGTACAACATAACTTCACAACAACATACAACTAAAACCCACTAAAATTAAATGAGCATCAGTGGCTAAGAGCAGATGCACTCTGATCTGGAGGAACCGGATTTGATTCCCCCCTCTGCCGCTTGAGTTGTGGAGGCTTATCTGAGGAATTCAGATAAGCCTGTACACTCCCACGCACGCCAGCTGGGTGACCTTGGGCTAGTCACAGCTCTTCGGAGCTCTCTCAGCCCCACCCACCTCACAGGGTGTTTGTTGTGAGGGGGGAAGGGCAAGGAGATTGTCAGCCCCTTTGAGTCTCCTGCAGGAGGGAAAGGGGGGATATAAATCCAAACTCTTCTTCTTCTAAAATACAGCTGTCAATACCTTACAACGGCATCCAGCGATAAAACCCTCAATTAAAACCCTCCCAAGGAGAGTTATCTGCTCCCAAGTCTGATTCAAGATGCCCAGCATGGGTTGAGGACAGGGTATGTGAGGAAGTTTTTTCTCCCATAAGATCACAGGGAGATGGCCCTCCTGACTGTCCCACCAATCAAAGAAGCTTATCTGGTGATCCCATGAGAGAAGGCCTTTTCAGTGACAGCTTCACCGTTGTGGAACGGCTTCATCCAGGAAGTTTCCTGGCTCCCTCCTTTTTGATCTCTGAGAGATTGCCGAAGACAATTTTATTTGGGACTTAAATTTGACTAATTTGTCTTTTTTTTATTTTTGGCACTCCTCATTGGAGATTTTAAGTTACGTTCTTAAAGTTTTTCTTAATTGTTTTATTTACACTTTAAACTGCCTTGAGTTTTATTTACACTTTAAGCTGCCTTGAGGAGCAGCAGTGGCATAGGAGCTCGTGTATCTAATCTGGAGGAACTGGGTTTGATTCCCCGCTCTGCCGCCTGAGCTGTGGAGGCTTCTCTGGGGAATTCTAGTGATTAGCCTTGTGCACTTACACACACCAGCTGGGCAGGGAATTTTGGGTTAGTCACAGCTGATTTTCGGAGCTCCTCTCAGTCTCACCTAACTCCACTTAAGCAGGTGTTTGTTGTGAGGGGTGTAGTGCTAAGGAGATTGTCAGTCTCCCTTTGAGTCTCCTCTGGGAGAGGTGGGGGATATAACCCAAACTCCCTTTCTTTTCTTAAAAGGGCAGGGAAACATTGGCTAAAAATGTTTCAGACAGGTATTGAAGCTGGAATGACATCAAAGACTGAAGAGAGAACTCCTCCAGGGCAATGGTGTTTCAGGGCTTCCTGGAATAATTTAGAGTAATGTTGATAATGTACATACACCTATACCTGTCTGCCTTTTAAACTTTGGACTCTGGGATGCAGGAGGCGGAGCTATTTCTATTAAGAGGTGGCCTTCTAAGGAGGCAGCTTCTGCATGTGTGTCAAAGCAAAAGTTCAAATGGCCTGCAGGACTTCCTATGAATGTTTGATCAATGCAAACAGCCTAGATTCATGCAGCCCCCCCACCCCTCTAGCATATAGCTTCTGTCCCCACTGGATTACCCTTCTTGACTTATGATTTTATAGATTCTCCCTACAAGTAGGTGGCTGGCAACCTTGACTTTAAAACTTTTAATTCTTGACCCCTTGCACTCCAAACTTTAAGTAGAAGTTAGCCCACTCTTTAGATGTTATAATTCATTACCATATATAGGAGCCTTAAAGTGAAAAAACCCATCTCAAGAGACGTACTAGCAAATGGGGGTCAGGAAAAGGAGAAAGTTCACCTATTAGTCTTGGACACCATGACCTGGATGGTCCCCAGGTAGCCCAATCTCATCAGATCTCAGAAGTTAAGCAGAGTTATTGCTTAACAATAACCCTGGTTATAGTCTTGGACACCATGACCTGAATGGTCCCCAGCTAGCCCTGGGACCTGATTTTGTGATCCCGCATAAGTAGAGTTGTTGACACAACTCCCCAAGGCTTTTAACACAACTCCTATTATAGTCTTGGAATACTTCTATGACCTGAAATTGGTCCCTGTTCCTAATCTCTATCAGATCTCAGAAGCAAGGGCATTATTGCTTAACAATAACCCTATTATTGCTGTCAATAACCCCTGCTATAGTCTTGACACACTATGACCTAGCCTGTCCCCAGCTAGCCCAATCTCATCAGATCCTTGTGAGGCTGCTGAGGAGTTATTTCTGCTTTTAACAATAACTCTAGTTATTGCTTAACAATAACCCTGGTTATTGTTTGGATGGGAGTACCACCAAGGAAGTCCAGGGTTGCTATTTAGAGGCAGGTCACGGCAAACCACCTCTGAATATTTCGTGCCTTGATCGGGATGGCCCTGATGATGTCAGATATCAGAAGCTAAGCATGGTCAGCCTTGGTTAGTACTTGGATGGGAGACCACCAAGCAATTACAGAGTCATGATGCAGAAGAAGATAATGGTAAACCACCTTTATTAGTGTCTTGCCTTGAAAACCCTACTGGGTTACCATAAATCAGCTGTGACTTGATGGCTTTTTACACACATACACACACACACACACACACACACGTGTGTTAGGGGTCTTGGATAACCTAATCTCAGTGGCATAGGAGGTTAAGAGCTCGTGTATCTAATCTGGAGGAACTGGGTTTGATTCCCCGCTCTGCCGCCTGAGCAGTGGAGGCTTCTCTGGGGTATTCAGATTAGCCTGTGCACTCCCACACACACCAGCTGGGTGACCTTGGGCTAGTCACAGCTTCTCGGAGCTCTCTCAGCCCCACCTACCTCACAGGGTGTTTGTTGTGAGGGGGGAAGGGCAAGGAGATTGTCAGCCCCTTTGAGTTTCCTGCAGGATAGAAAGGAGGGGATAGAAATCCAAACTCTTCTTCTTCTTCTAAGGTTGGAAAGCTCAGCAGGAAACTTAAATTCCAGTCAAGTTGATATGGGCAAAGGATCCCTTCAGTTTCTTCTCCATTGTATTCTCACAACAAGGTGTGGCTGAGTGTGTGCGACTGGCTCAAGTAGAAGAAGAAGAGTTTGGATTTATCCCCCACCTTTCTGTCCTGTAAGGAGACTCAAGGTGGCTTGCAAGCTGCTTTCCCTTCCTCTCCCCACAACAGACACCTTGTGAGGTAGGTGGGGCTGAGAGAGTTCCGAAGAACTGTGACTAGCCCAAGGTCACCCAGCAGGAATGCAGGAGTGCCAAAACATCCAGCTCACCTGATAAATTTCTGCCACTCAGGTGGAGGACTGGGAAATCAAACCCGGTTGGCCAGATTGGAATGCTCCTGCTCTTAACCACTACACTGTTCTGGTCACCCAGTGAGCAGGGTAGGGATTCAAACCTGCATCTAGCCTGACACGCCAATCTCTACATTGCGTTGGGTCTCTCAAAAAGAAGGGGCTGGCTGACATTCTTAAAGAAAATACAGGTATGATTCTGAGGGTAGAAGAAGAAGAAGAAGAGTTTGGATTTATATCCCCCCTTTCTCTCCTGCACGAGACTCAAAGGGGCTTACAATCTCCTTGCCCTTCCCCCCTCACAACAAACACCCTGTGAGGTGGGTGGGGCTGAGAGAGCTCCGAGAAGCTGTGGCTAGCCCAAGGTCACCCAGCTGGCGTGTGTGGGAGTGCACAGGCTAATCCCCAGAATTCCCCAGATAAGCCTCCACAGCTCAGGCGGCAGAGCTGAGAATCAAACCTGGTTCCTCCAGATTAGATACACGAGCTCTTAACCTCCTACGCCACTGATGCTCCTTGGGTAGCCATGTTGGCCGACTTTAGAACAGTTAGATTTGAGTCCAGCAACTCCTCAGGACACCAACAAGATTTCTAGGGTATAGAAGCTTTTGACAAGTCCAAGCTCCCTTTTTTCAAATGCAAGTTGGAATGGAGTTTCCTGAATTCTTGTATCCCAGGCCGATCACAGGAGGGATGTTGCAAAGAAAGGAGTGACAATGCAAACTGAAACAAATGCAGTGTTTTGACTTGGTAAATGAATCCAAGTGCAGTAGCCTCACATTATAATCTCCCCTTGAATCTCATTCACAGATTTATGGTAGGCCTTCCACAGCTGAACAGGGACACAGCCCTCTTATCTCACCGCAAATGCTAATTTTCTGCCCCAAGCATTTCCGCTCAAATTAAGCTGATGACAACTTGCGTTGCATCTTCCTACTTTGCAACACTTCTTTCGCCTTCTCTGTGGGATATAAGGATTCAGAGATCTCCAGTCCTACTTGGATATGACAAAGGGAGCTTGAATTCTAAAACTCATACCCCTCAAATCTTGTTTGTCACTCAGGGGTAACTGGACTCAAATCTAGCTAAGTTACAAGTATGTAAATTAATAATAACCTTTTTCTGCCTAATGTTTTTAGCCGGGGTGGGACTAGTCCCTTGCTGGAAGGTTCAGTGGAACTTCCTTCCCATTGATTCTTTTGGCAGGTCCGGGTATGGAGCCTTGAAACTCGAAGCCCGTTAATGTTTCCAGTGCAGCAGTGGCGTAGTGGCTAAGAGCAGGTGCACTCTGATCTGGAGGAACGGGTTTGATTCCCGGCTCTGCCGCCTGAGCTGTGGAGGCTTATATGAGGAATTCAGATTGGCCTGTACACTCCTATACACGCCAGCTGGGTGACCTTGGGCTAGTCACAGCTTCTCGGAGCTCTCTCAGCCCCACCTACCTCACAGGGTGTTTGTTGTGAGGGGGGAAGGGCAAGGAGATTGTCAGCCCCTTTGAGTCTCCTGCAGGAGAGAAAGGGGGGATAGAAATCCAAACTCTTCTTCTTCATCATCTTCAAGGGAAGCACCATATACTTTATGCTGCAGTAATCTAGTGTAGAGGTGGCCAAGGCTTGGGTCAGCTGTTTTCTCCAGGAATGGCTTCAGCCGGCCCTGAAAAGAAATGCTCTCCAAAGCTCTTGCGACTCAAAGCAGCCGGATCTGGTGTGTCTTATGAGAGAGACAGACTCTGGTCGAGCCAATCACGCCCCTCGTTTTGTGGGACGGTTCTGCCTGCACCAGCAGCCCCAGTTCCCTTTGTCTGGCAGCCGCTGCTCGCTAGGCCCTGCCAGCCGGCTGCCCAAAGAGAAGGGTTTCTTCTTTCCAGTGGAATTCTGATCCTCCCGAATCTTGGTTTTGCCTTTGATGTCTTTGTGAATCTCTCTGCCTTTGTCCCTGCCACTCCAGGGGGGCCTCCTTTTTCTCAGAACTGTTTCCCCCCCCTTTCAGCCATTTAGAGAGATTCCTTTGGCAGAGAGTTCTGTGTCGAGTGTCCAGTTTGCTACCAATGTTTACGTTTTTATACACACAAACACGCAACGCCTTATCACCAGGCACATCCATGTATCCACTTCAAATGTTGTATTTCAACTGCTGTTCTGTGTGGTGGGTTGGGAGATAAACAGACATGAGCTGCCAGATAGAACTTGGGGGGGGGGGGTTTATCATTCATTTATACCCTTCTTTCTCTCTAATGCAGGGGTCTGCAACCTGTGGCTCTCCAGATGTTCAGGGACTACAAATCCCATCCGCTCCTGACAGCACGGCCAATTGGCTGATGGGCATTGTAGTCCCTGAACATCTGAAGAGCTGCAGGTTGCAGACCCCTGCTCTAACGGGTACTAGGGATGCCAGCCTCCAGGTGTAAGACGCTTCAATCCCGTTCTCCATTCCCTTCAATTTCACATGTCTATCCCCAGGGCAGTGATTAGAACTTTACAGTGGTGGCAATCCTGCACTAACTTATTTGAAGGTATCCCCAAATTACACTCACCGCTGAAGCTTCCTTACAGGGTTGTGGGGCCAATGGTCAGGATCACACAATTCGGGGTCGCTGGGGGCCAGACCAGAGCATGCTCCACGTTAACCTCTTTGAGTCAAGAGCTATCAAATTTCCCCGTAGCTCCTCCACAGATATCATTCACAGGAGGAGGATCCTGATCCAATCAGACAATACCTGCACTGATTTCCATCTAAATGAGCAAGGGGGAATGGATTCCACCCCCTATTAGAGACTTGGGAGTTAGCCCTATCAAACAATGACCTGCTCAAGTTAGCTCACATTGCAGGAAAGAACAGTTGTCTAGCAGGCTGCTGTCAGGGCCATGCCTGTCAGTGCCTAGATGTCTTGCTGTGTGGGAATGGCAGATTTTTTTCCTGTAAACGCTTTCCTGTTCCCCTCTTCCCTTTGGGCAAGGAGATTGTAAGCCCGTTTGAGTCTCTTGCAGGAGAGAAAGGGGGGATATAAATCCAAACTCTTCTTCTTCTTCCTGCAGGAGACTCAAAGGGGCTGACAATATCCTTGCCCTTTGCCCCTCACAACAAGCACCCTGTGAGGTGGGTGGGGCTGAGAGAGCTCCCAGAAGCTGTGACTAGCCCAAGGTCACCCAGCTGGCGTGTGTGGGAGTGCACAGGCGAATCTGAATTCCCCAGAGAAGCCTCCACAGCTCAGGCGGCAGAGCTGGGAATCAAACCCGGTTCCTCCAGATTAGATACACGAGCTCTTAACCACCTACGCCACTGCTGCTCTTGATTAGTTCTGGCAAGCTGTCATACCTCAGCCTGTTAAATAACAAGACTCTGGTTTCGGTTGATTTCTTTATTATGAAACATCAGGAAACTTAAGACTTCTTTTGCCAGAAGTAAGCATAGCCAATATTGTAAGCACCGTTATACCCCATGTCCTGTCACTCGCCCCTCTGACCAGTTCCCAAGGGGGGACAGAACCTCTCCAGTCCCACACTCTGCTGGAAAGAGAAACCACCTTCCCCTATTAGGGTCAAAACAATCTACATTTCACAATACTGAGAGAGCTGCAATAGCAGATGCAGAGGTGGGATCCAGCAGGTTCTCACCAGTTCCCGAGAGTGGGTTACTAATTATTTGTGTGTGCCGAGAGGGGCTTACTAATTGGGTTCGCTTTCCCGTCTCCACGCCCTCGCCTCCCCGAGAGCATGCTGCCTTTGACCGTGAAGGTTCCATGTAGCACTTGCGACTAATAATGTAACTCCCTGAACTGGGTTAATCCCTTCCAGGTACTGCAATTCATTGATTCTCAGCCTTTCGTACCTTTTATCTCACCAGCCTCTACCAAAGAACCTGTGTGTTTCACCATTGCTGCGTTCAGATTTGTGAGTTGGGGCATTTTCTATAATGTGATAATGATTTAGAAATGACCTGGTGCAAAAAAATTTTGGGGGGGTCATGGTGGGGTGGCTGCCTATGGGGGGGGGCATCCAACTCAGGTTTTGCCCAGGGCTCAGGTTTGCCTAGGCACGCCTCTGCCCCCTTTGCTGAGGGGGGGCTGGCGAGGGAACCTGTTACTAAAATTTTTGGATCCCACCAATGAGCAGATGGCTAATGAACTGATAATGGGTCTGAGAAAAGGAAAGCAGTCTAACTGATTGGAGGAAGGGAGGGGTCTAAACAGAAGCAGGTGCCCAGGTCCCAGGTGGGAGGTGAAACATGGGAGGAACAAACAGGTGCTGACCATGACACAGAAGTGTGAACATGGTACATTCAATGATTCAAAGTTACATAACAGTGATAGTGAACATTTTCGAAGCCGAGTGCCCACACTGCAACCCAAAACCCACTTATTTATTGCAAAGTGCCAACACGGCAATTTAACCTGAATACTGAGGTTTTAGTTTAGAAAAAACGGTTGGCTCCAAGGCATGTGTTACTCAGGAGTAAGCTTGGTGGTAGTCGGTGGCTTTGATTTGAAGCAACTGTGCAACTTTCCAACGGATGAATCATGACCTTGTGGGAGGGTTTTACTTCAGAAGCAAGCTCCATTAAGCAAGCAACTGCTTTTACTCCCAGGTAAAGGGATTATGCTTTTAGTTCTCTTCGTGATGAAAATCTCAGTGGTTTTAACTGCGCTTAACAGGCCATTTGGCACTCCTTCTAAAAAACTAATAGGTCTTTAGGGTTTAATGCTAATAATCGAGCCCAGCGGCCCAGGCCAGCCTAGATGTGGGGGGGGGGGGCACTCTGTGTGCACGTGCCCACAGAGAGGGCTCTGAGTGCCACCTCTGGCACCCATGCCATAGGTTCGCCACCACTGTTATATAGTATGATCCTACTTACAGCAAAGGATAAACAGTAGTCTAATAATAATGGCTACCAATCTTGATCCTCTTTGATCTAAGATTGCAAATGCCTTAGCAGTCCAGGTGCTCGGGAGCAACAGCTGCAGAAGGCCATTGCTTTCACATCCTGCAGGTGAGCTCCCAAAGGCACCCGGTGGGCCACTGCGAGTAGCAGAGTAGACTAGATGGACTCTGGTCTGATCCAGCTGGCTCGTTCTTATGTTCTAATTTATCCAAATCACTTTGCGAATAATTTCGTATAGTGCAACTTTATTGCCTGCACAGAAAAGCCTTCTTTAATCATTCTGTTTTGCTTATTATGGGATGGGAGACTTCATGACCTTTTTAGGCAGGCCGTTGCATAAGGTGGGGGCCGTGATGGAGAAGGCACATATACATGCTGCTGTTGATTTTGTTCATTTGCAGTCTACCACCTGCAGAAGATCCTGCTCTGATGTAAGAAGCTGTCATGGAGGAGCACAGGACTTCACAGATATGAAGAGTTATGTATGTGATAGCAGTGGCGTAGGAGGTTAAGAGCTCGTGTATCTAATCTGGAGGAACCGGGTTCGATTCCCAGCTCTGCCGCCCGAGCTGTGGAGGCTTATCTGGGGAATTCAGATTAGCCTGTGCACTCCCACACATGCCAGCTGGGTGACCTTGGGCTAGTCACAGCTTCTCGGAGCTCTCTCAGCCCCACCTACCTCACAGGGTGCTTGTTGTGAGGGGGGAAGGGCAAGGATATTGTCAGCCCCTTTGAGTCTCCTGCAGGAGAGAAAGGGGGGATATAAATCCAAACTCCTCCTCCTACTACTCCTCCTCCTCCTCCTTCTTCTTCTTCTTCTTCTTCTTCTTCTTCTTCTTCTTCTTCTTCTTCTTCTTCTTCTTCTTCTTCTTCTTCTTCTTCTTCTTCTTCTTCTTCTTCTTCTTCCTTCAGCCAATGGAGTGCCTGTCAAATGCATGCTCCATCTAGCTCCAGGCAAATGCTGAGTCTTCTAGTCCAGTTCTTCGGCTTTGACGTAGGCTGACTGGTGAATTTCGTATTGGCTAGTGACTTTAGACGCTTGCAAGGCAGGGTTTTGGGGCAATATCATAAGCCCTCATAGCTACAGGCACAGTCTTTGTGGATTGTATAATTAGGACAATTAAGCTCTTTCTTCAGGTTTAGGAATGTCCGGAAAGTATTGCTTTTCATTTTCTAGTGATGTTTTATGCACGCCTGGTTGCACATTATAAGTTATAGCCAGTGGTGGGATCCAAAAATTTTAGTAACAGGTTCCCATGGTGGTGGGATTCAAACAGTGGCATAGCGCCCATGGGGCTAGGCGGGGCACAACGGGGGCGTGGCCGGGCATTCCGGGGGCAGGCATTAATAATTTCTCTGTTACTGTAAAAAAAAAAAGTTCCTAATTTCCAGCTGGTATCTTTCTGTCCATAATTTAAATTCATTATAGCAAGTCCTATCGTCTACTGCCAACAGAAACAACTACTTCTCTAATTGACTGCCTGTCAAATACTTAATACTTTCAAACACTTAATTTTGTTTCTAGAAATCAAAAGAAGGAGACTTTTCTTAAACAAGGAATTTTACCATATTTCTAAAACATGTTTTTAAAACAGCCCAACCGGGAGAATTATCCCGTTTTTGCTAACCAGCCACATAGGAAACAACAGGACTTCATTATTTTTGGACCTAATGGAATTTCTAATGGAAAAGCGGACCCAATTAGTAACCCCCTCTTGGCACACACAAATAATTAGTAACCCACTCTCGGGAACTGGTGAGAACCTGCTGGATCCCACCTCTGGTTATAGCTTGACAAGTGGGAGGGGGATGATTTGTGAGGAATGGGAGGGGTAACAAATAATTGTGAAGTTTTCGTCCTCTCCAAAACTTTTCTCTCTAAGATATTATAGGACAAGCAACCTCAGCTTTCTTCTCTTTTGACGATGCTGTATCTCTAAGACATGCTCAGCCCTCAGTACATTTTTGTCTTACAAAGTAATTGTATGCCCAAGAAGTTTACAGGCAGGCACACGCTTGCCTCTATCACAGACTTTCTTTTGTTTCCCACATGAGAACTATTTGCTGTTGGAGAAAGCAAGCAGAGAGAGAGGGAATAAATGATTTGGAAATTTTCTCACTACAGTTAAATGTCCCCTTCCAGAATTCTATGAATTGTCCAAAGTCTGCACAGGCCAATTTCTCAACTCTCCGCTTTATTGATCACTTGGCTGTCACCTCTTAGAGTGATTCTCCTCCTGCTGTCCGGATGAATAAAATCAACTAAATTTATTCAACACCTCTTGTCTCCTGGAATTCCTCCAGCTCCCCCTTTCCCAGCCAGGAGCCAGGGTAGCTAGCCTAAGTTGCCCTTCTGGGGTAACAATTCCACACAGCATATTTATCACAAGTTGCAGTCATTACAAACGAACTCGTTTTCCCATAAGGTTCCAATTTCCCTTCTTTGACACTGGGCAGGAATCATTCCCTTTTCCTAGGCTCATTCCGCACAAGCAGAATAATGCACTTTCAAACTGCTTTCAGTGCTCTTTGAAGCTGTGCGGAATGGCAAAATCCACCTGCAAACAATTGAGGAAGTGGTTTGAAAACGCATTATTTTGCATGTGCGGAAGTGGCCCTAGCTTTTTCCTCCAGAGAAGAACCTCTCAGGTTTCTCTCTCGGGTTTCTCTTCAATCCTGTCCTCCTTCTCTACTCTGACAACATCTCCTTGCCCCTCTCTCAGATCTGCAGGATTCTTTTTTGAACGGTGCGTCAATCAGGATTCTCAGAGCAGTATAAGCCACCTACCGTTACCTGTCCATCACACAGACTTCAAACTTTAGCAGAACATAATGGTGGTGTTCAAGCTCTTGCTTTGTGTGGTGGACAGGATTCTGCACTGAAAGTACCTATGATTCATGTATTGGCTAAAACAAAATGCTTATTCATACAAAGGCTTAAGTGGACAACTCACTTAACTTTGTCCTTTGAAGGTCTACATGGCTGGGATATCTGAAGGACCATCTTTTCCTATACCTTCCTGCCTGGGAATTAAGTTCCTGACTGTCCCATCAATCAAAGATGCCAGAGGCGTTCCTCCCATTGGGCAAAGTGGGTAGTTTCCCAGGGCGCCCCCTTGTGGGGGGCGCAAAAACTGCAGGTTCTTTTGTGGGATTTTTTGTATTTTCAGTGTTTTTCTGTTTTTGGCCTGCAGAGGGCGCAGTTTTTAGGTTGGCAGCACCAAAATTTCAGGGATGTTTCGGGGGACTCTCCTGATGCTATCACCCAGGTTTGGTGAGGTTTGCTTCAGGGAGTCCAAAGTTATGGACTCCCAAAGGGGGTGCCCCATCCTCCATTGTTTCCAATGGGAGCTAATAGGAGATGGGGCTACATTTTTGAGAGTTGATAATTTTGGACTCCCTGAACCAAACTTCACCAAACTTGGGAGGTATCATCAGGAGAGTCTCTTACTGATACCACCCAGGTTTTGTTAAGTTTGGTCCAGGGGGTCCAAAGCTATGGACTCCCAAAGGGAGTGCCCCATCACCCATTGTTTCCAATGGGAGCTAATAGAAGATGGGGGCTACACCTTCGAGGGTCCATAACTTTGGACCCCCTGAACCAAACTTCACCAAACCTGGGTGGTATCATTAGGAGAGCCTCCTAAAGATACCCTGAAAGTTTGGTGCTGCTAGCTTAACAATTGCACCCCTGACAGCAGGCACCCCCAAATCCCCTCCCCGCCGGCATGGATTTAAAGGGAGAATCTGAGGTCCCCAGTTTAAACATTGAAAGTGATGCTGTTTCACGGTGGGGGAGAATCAACCCCAAAGTAGCATCACCTTCAATGTTGCTTAAACTGGGAACCCCAGATTCTCCCTTTAAGGTGGATTTAAAAGGAGAATCTGGGCTCCCTAATTTAAACACCATTGAAAATGATGCTGTTTGGGGATGGATTCCAGCATCACTTGTTTAAACTAGGGAGCCCAGATTCTCCTCTTAAATCCACCTTAAAGGGAGAATCTGGGGTTTCCAGTTTAAATAACATTGAAAGTGATGCTGTTTCCCCCAATTGGGGGGCGGGGGGGCTGGATACAACACCATAAAATGTCTTCATAGCAGTAATAAAACATTTTGAAAGCATTTTGAAAATGTGTTCAAAAAATTATTTCTGCTGTGTGGCATGGCCTATTGCTGTTCAGATTTGTGAGTTGGGGCATGTTCTATAATGTGATGGTGACTTTGAAACGACCTGGTGTAAAAAATCATTGCTTGGTCACAGTAGGGGAGGGCGGCTTGCCATGGAGGGGGGCGCGCAACTCCAGTTTGCCTAGATACGCCACTGGGTGTAGCTACAAGGGGGAAGGGGGGGTGCGCGTTGCACCGGAAGGATAGAATGCCATAGAAACCACCCTCCAAAACAGACATTTTGTCCAAGGTCTTTGGGGTCTGGAGATCAGGTGTAATCCTGGGAAGTCTTTTGGTCCCATCGAGATTGGCAACCCTACCTCTCTCCAACCCTGGTTTGCACTGGATATCCAGCTTGATCGGATCTTGAAAGTTTGTGTTTGCTATTATCATATTTTGCTTAGTCCCAACAAACAGGCATTAGATTAATATGGCTAGGCATTTTATCTCACACTTTTGTATCTGTATATTCCTTAATCACAGTTTTTGTACTGTGTTATGATTCTACTGTATTATGCCAAATAAGGGCTTATCAATAAAAAAAATATGGCTAGGCAAGTTTTCGTTGTTGTTTATATTAAGGATTGGGGATTGGGGAAGGAGGTGTCTTGGCAGGTGGAAGATTGAAAGGAGGACATCCAGTTGTTGAGTTGGAGATGGCTGGAGAGAGGTTTGTTGATGTAGGGCACAGGTGTCAAACTTGCGGCCCTCCAGATGTTATAGGCTACAGTTCCCATCATCCACTGCCAGCATGATGCTGGAAGGGGATGATGGGAACTGTAGTCCATAACATCTGGAGTGCCAAAGGTTCGCCACCACGGATGTAGGGAATAGGGAGGGGGCTGTGGTCTCCGGTGAAACCCCACACATCTCCAGCTACAAAGCTCAGGTAATCAGAAAAACCTGAGGAGCAGCTGCCCTTCAGAGTAAACAACCCAGAGCCTAAGACCCTCATGGTCCAACTTGGTATAAAGCAGCTTCATGTGAATTCCATGTGAAATCAAGGTGAAAAACTCGGTCTCACTGGAGGACTGGCCTTATGTCTACTTGCCATCACCTGTAGCGGTGGAATGGGGCGGTTCAGAAATAAATAAAAATAGACATTAACATACACACACACACACACACACGAACAAATGAAGCTGCATTATACTGAATCAGACCTGTTCTATTCAAACTGGCAGCAGTGGGCTCTCACATCACCTACAACTTAATCTTTTTAACTGGAGATGCCGGGAACTGAACCCAGGATCTATTGCTTAGCAGTGGCCCATTCCACAAGGCTGCACTACTGGTGGTCCGTTTTGAGAGAGTGAGGCGGAACCCCTAGCACTGTGGTTGTGAACCTTTGGCACTCCAGTTGTTATGGACTACAATACCCATCAGCCCCTGCCAGCAGTGCCAATTAGCCATGGTGGCAGGGGCTGATGGGAATTGTAGTCCATAACATCTGGAGTGCCAAAGGTTTGCCACCACTGCCCTAGCATATCTCACCTAGTCCCTCCTAGATCGGGCCTCTAGGAAAACTTGCTATTGGAATGTGTGATACTTTGAACCATGTAAACCTTGGCCTTTATTTTTTGTTAACAAGCCATGCAGCAGTTTTATTTATTTATTTATATTTATTATTAGATTTTCTAGACTGCCAACCCCCGATGGGCTCTGGTGTGGCATTAATCGCTTTCTCACTATAGCAACACTAGATTGACTTGATGCACTACGCTTGCAGTGTGGTTCTAAACAGCGCTGCACCCTTCTAAGTCCATTAACTTCAACGGCTTTAAAAGCGCTGTGATTCTGTTTAGGACTGCAGCATTCATCAGTCTACAAACCAGTTCAAAGGCTGTTTCGAGGCCCTTATTATGGCTACCAATCTTGATCCTCTTTGATCTGAGATTGCAAATGCCTTAACAGTCCAGGCGCTCGGGAGCAAAAGCCGAAGAAGGCCATTGCTCTCACATCCTGCCTGTGAGCTCCCAAAGGCACCTGGTGGGCCACTGTGAGTAGCAGAGAGCTGGACTAGATGGACTCTGGTCTGATCCAGCTGGCTTGTTCTTATGTTCACCTGAATGGCTAGTATGAAAGACTGGCTTTGAGTGGATTCAGATGACTTGCAACCATGCAAAGCTACCTGCATGGAGCTTGTATTGTCAGGGGAGATCATCTGCAGTTGAAATCCAGTGTGAACAGTCCCATTTCCTTGAGCTCCAGTTGTCAAAGAGGTGGTAATGTGCTTAACTGTGTAGGTCAAAGGCAGTTTCCTTCCTGTGAAAGCTCTATGCAATAAACTCAAGCGGGCCTTAATGGTCTGAATCACTGTTTTTGGTACCTAATTGATAGTGTGTATTATTACCGCCCTGCTGCATATCCCTGTTCCAGAATACTACAGTTTAGCACTACAGCACCTTTGGATGGTTGTAAATAAAGTAAAAAAAAATCAGAATTCCATACTCCAGTTAATCTGGAATTGGATCTCATAGCTAAGATGACTTTTACCTTTACTGTGATTCTATGTCTATACAGAACCAAGTCCCATTAGGTATTATTTTTAGGCATTTGATACTAGATTCTAGACCAGTAGGATATTACCTTTTAATTAAGAATAATTAAAACCTCACAAAACATTCAACAAGCTTCTGAATTGCCAAGAATTCACTAGGCTTGCTTGATGTATGATTCTGATACCTTGTTTGTCCTTAATTTGTTGTTGTTTTTTAGCTATGGTTTTAACATTTTTTCTTTAGATGAAATGTAGCTGCATAAAATTTTTATTTTTAGCTCTTTTATTGAATAATGGTAGAGAGGATGAAAGGGAAATTCTGTTAGTTTCTTCTCCAGAACATGCAAGTATATTTGCTGCAACTATATTTGCAGAAGGCTCTTTACACGATGAGAAATCTTGGAATAATCAAAGAACTCAGCAAAGACTGGAGAAAAACAGGGAGCAGTCCGTCGGGAACGGACAGCTGAAGCCTCAGAGATCACACAGACAGGAGGGACTGAGCTATATGTGCAATGTTCGAGTGGAAGGGCACTGCTGACATTTGAGGGCATGTGTAACATTGGCAGATGAACAAGTGAATGAGTGGCTATGAGGACAGATCTTGGGCTCATTCCGCACATGCAGAATAATCCATTTTCAAACTGCTTTCAATGCTCTTTGAAGCTGTGCGTAATAGCAAAATCCACCTGCAAACAGTTGTGAAAATGGTTTGAAAATGCATTATTTTGCGTGTGCGGAAGGGGCCCAATGGTTTGTTGCAGGCCCCGTTTGGAGACGGTCTTTGGGCAAGAAAAGGTTTGCCTCCCATTGACTGTGAGAAGAGCATCATTTCGCAGCGTGGGTCGCTGGTTGTGAACGACGTGTTCGGCCAGTTTGAGCTGGGAGCCGCAGTTTAACGTTCTACGCTTTGTTGTAAGCCACCCGGAGCCCTTCAGGGATCGGGCCGGATATAAATCCAAAAATAAATAAATAAGTAACGAGGGTCCCAGTTCACTGCAGAGATCCAATTCCAAGGACCCGTCGGGGTGAAGTGCAAGAGGAAATCTGAGCGCCTGGAGAGCAGCTGCCAGTCAAGACTCGATGAGACTGTAGTTGCGTGAGAGCTGTGCATGGAAGTTCTCCTGTGTGTCCCAATGGACATGTGGAGTGCAGTGGTGGAATGACCACAAACAGTCTCACTCTGCAGAATTCACCCCAATGGACACGTGGAGTGCAGTGGTGGAATGACCACAAACAGTCTCACTCTGCAGACCCACCTAATGGACACGTGGAGTGCAGTGGTGAATGACCACAAACAGTTCCACTCCCAGAATTCACCACATCTGCAATGTCCATATTGCAGTGGCTCCCTGGAAGCCACTGGTTTGGGGCAGGGTCCGACCACGGAGGCCAGGTCACAGCGAACTTGCAGAGCGCTCCTGTCTACGTGGACGCTGCAGGGAGAAGCGGTCAGAGCGCGGGGGGGGGGGGGGCGCTCGGTCCGAATGGGGCTCCTCAGCAGCGGCGGGGCTTTGATCAGGCCGTCGAGAGATATTTCCCCCCCCCCATTCATAAAAATGAGGATTTGTTGACACGTGTTTCTTTGGGGGGGGGGATTTCCTTCCGAGGGGGTGAACCTGAGGGGAGCCCCCCCCCCCCTCCGCCCAGAGGGCCGCGAGGGCGCCCTCCATCTCCTCGCGCTCCTCCATCTTCTGAGCGCTCCTTCTCCCCCTCCCGGCTCCAGAAGGGGACGGTCCCATTCCGGCCAGCCGCGGGGGTGTCGTTCTCTCGCCGCCCCCGCGCGCCCCCCTCCCCGCCCGGCCGATCCATCCCCGCTCGCCCCCCCCCCCCGCCCAGCGAGGCATCCCGCGCGCCCCTCCCCCGCCCCGCCCGCGGCGGCTGCTTCTTCTTCTTCTTCCCGCGGCCCACCCCTCCTCCCCCCCTGTTCCGCCCTGGCGATGGTACGGCCCGGGGGTTAGCGGAAGCGCGGCCGCTGTGGCGCTGCCATGTTGAGCCGCCTCCGCCTCCTCGGCCTCCTCCGCCGCCGCCGCCGCCGCCGCAGCACCTCCTCCGCCGCCGCCGCCTCCTCCTCCGCCCGCCAGCGCCGCCGCCGCCGCCCGCGCTTTGTTGTGGCCTCCATGTAGCTGGGGGCCCGGGGGAGGGAGGGAGGAGGGGGGCGGGAGGGAAGGAGCGGAGCCGGGAGGGGGGAGGGCGAGGGACCAACAGCTGCTCACGCCGCCGCCGCCAGGGGAGAGGAAGGCGCGGAGGAGGAGGAGGAGGAGTCGCCGCCGGAGCAGGCCAGGCCGCGGGGCCTGAGGAGAGGCGGAGGGGGGAGGAGAGCAATAAAAAACCTTATATGCATTTCCCCTGAGAGGGGGAGGGGAAGATAGCCCGAGGGGGGCGCCCCCCCGCCGCCCCCCCCCCCCCCCGCCCCGCCATGGAGGCCAATTGGACCGCCTTCCTCTTTCAGGTGGTGAGAGAATCCCACCCGCGTCGTCGTCGGCGTCCCTCCATCTTTTCCCCAGCGCCGTCGCGGCCTCAAACACCTCCCGAGGTCGTCCCCGCCCCCCGCGCGCGCGCTCCCGACCACCCCTGTCCCCCCCCCCCCATACCCCCTTAATAACTGAAAGCCTGGCGAGGCCGCGCAGCGGGAGGGGAGGAGGCCGGCTGCTCCGTCAGGCCCGCGCGGCCTCTCTCCCGCCGCCCCCCGCCCCGGGCCCGGGCGGGGATCGCGGAGGGCGAGGAGGGAAATGGCGGAGGGGGGGGGGGGGCGGCTGCGGCGATCGCTCTGCCGCCCCCTCCCCATCGCTGCGGCCACGACTGGCCCCGTTAAGCTGAATCAAAACCGCGGGCCCCGCCTGCCTCAAAGAGGTCGTGGCGGGGCTTTATCCCTCCCGGCTTTGCTTTTTTTCCCCCTGGCGCTGAAGCGCGGCGGCGGCGGCGGCGTCCCCCTCCGCTTTATTTGTTCCCGCTCCCGAGGCCTCTTGCTCGGCCGCTCTCGCCCAGGTTTGCACCTCGCGCGGCGGCCCGAGGCCCGCACAGCCAGAAGTGGGTCCGGTGCAGCTCGGGGGCGGGGGGGGGAGGCTGGCCCGGGCCCCGCGCCCTCGAGGGCCCATCTCATTCCATAAGCCTTTATCGGCATAAGAAGCCCTGAAGAGTTTCAAACCGGTCGCCCCTTCCCCCCCCCCCCCCTGCACTCGCCCGCCAGGAATCGAGCATTATTTCTCCCCCATGGCCCCAAACGGGAGTTCTGCGCGCTCCATCCCTGTGCCTCTCCCATCTTTCTGCTGTTTTCCTCCCTCCCCAAAAAATGCACCCAACCATGTTTTCCTCGCTTAATACTTCGTTTTCTTTCCCCTTCTTTAGTTTTTAGCAGCAGTTCCTCCCTCCCTCCCTCCCTCCCTCTACCATCTGCTGCCTTCCTGCAGTCCCCCTCTTACTTTGTTTGCTGCTGGGTTGGGTGTTTGTTTGTTTTTTTGGTCTTTTCCCCATTACTCTCAACTCTCTTTCTTTGGGTCTGTTTTTGGCCCTTTCAGTGGTGCTAACTCTTCATTCATATTTGCATTTTCCCCTTTTCTCCTATATGATTCTGCTCTTCTTCCTTGTGTTCTGTTTAGACAGGGTACTTTCTGCTGGGTCCCCTTGAATGCTCTGCTGTCCTGTCTTTAGACTACTTTCTGCACTATTTTTTTCAGTTGTGTTTTGTGTCCCACCCGATGCACTAACGTTTTTCCTCCTCTTTTGTTGCTTTTGTCGCTGTGTTACCATTGCATTGGCACAGTTTTTCTCTGCTTCTTCCATTATTTATTTAATAGTGTGTTTTTTCCTCATTTTAACGATTCCTTTTTTTGCTCTGTATTAATCTCTTTATCACTTTGTTTAGTTTATCCTCTGCTTCCTCTTCCCTCTCTCCAAAGACTATGTTTTGCTATGTTCTTTTTTCCCTTTAAATCATATTTAGTCCAAAAAATTGTCAATTTAGGTTTTTCCCTTTGTTCTGCTTTCTTATTAAAAGTTCTTTGCTCCCTTTTATCTAGTTCCCCCCCCCCCCCCCCGTTGTTGTCACATAAATACCTTCTGGTTTTGTATGTGTTTGCCAGTTCTGTATGAGTGGTTAGAAAAACTCCATCTATGTTTTCATTCTTAGTTGAAGCTCTTCATGGGGAATTCAAAGTAAATTGATAAACATTAGAGGAAAGATACCTTTTACTGATACTGAATCCTGGTGTTGGGGAGTGGATAAAGAATCCCCATTGCTATTCATTTTTATATGCAAGTAATAGCTTTGAGAAGTGAACCTGTTAATTGAGTTATTAGCTGGAATTGGTAGGTTTAACAAGAAAACATTGGGACAGACCATCTGTGAGTACGGTGGAGAGAATGTATTCAACCTTCCAAGTAATTTACTAGCCTGCAGTCAGACTTCAAAGAATGCTTGCCCAAAAAACATTCCTGAGATTTATCAGGTTGTTCCTTCAAGCTAGAAAAGACATTAAATGTTTGCTGTTTACTAGCTCTCTATTAGCTTTTTAAAAAGCGAGGAGCTATTTCTTTAAAAATATGTTTGAATATAATTAAAAATGATGCCGCATGCTCTGCAACTTGAGTTACTCAGCTTTCTGTCTCATGTCACTAGAATTATTAATCTTCAATAAAGAATGCAGAATGCCAAACAACTTCCTTCTCAAATCTAAATGCCAAGTGAGATCATAGATTATAAACCATTCTTCTTCCAGCTTGAAAAAATTCACTCATCTCCTCGTCTCTCTCTCCCTCCCTTTTCTGAAGGTAAAATAATCCTCTTTGCAAATTTCAAGCCTATGTCATCTGCCCGTTGAGTCCTCTGTTCTTTTTTAAAATACAAAGCATGACTCCAGTTTGAAAACATGAAACGGAGGAATAATTCTGAGGCAAATGCACTGCAGTCTTTCACTTCTAAAGGAAAATAGTCTCCCAAGTACAAAGATGAGTCACACACTAAGGGCTCAGTCTCTGGAATAAGGCTGACATCTGCTTGAGACTGTGGTAATTGTAGAAGTTGTGCAGTTCTTAACCTTTGTATGCCATGTATGAAATATTTTTCCATATGCAGTCCAGTCAAGGTTTTAATTATTTCTTTTAGAGATTACTTTTTGAGTAACATTGTGGCTTACCTTTACTTAAAACCACTGTGAGCAAGATGATTCTGAAAATAAACTTCAGGACTCATTGGTTTTGGAGGGTTTTCCGGGCTGTGTGGCCATGGTCTGGTGGATTTTGTTTCTAACGTTTCGCCTGCATCTGGCTGGCATCTTCAGAGGTGTATCACAGAGAAAAGTCTGTTTCTCACTGTGTCTAAGTGAGAAGGGAAAGTTTAGTGTGGTCCATGTCCCAGAGTGGGGAACCAATCATTAACTGCTTGGGTGGAACTTGCTATGCAAATGTGTGGTTGAGTGCATTGTATTGTGGGTGGGGTTATCAGTCCATTTTTTAAGAATTAAGAGGAGAAACAGCAAGAATATTGCAAAAAGCAAAACTTCCCCCCAGTAATATTACATGAAAGGAAAGAAATGCTATTAAGAATCTCAGCTCAGATCCAGAAATCATCATACATCCAGCAGACAAGGGAAATGCAACAGTAATCATGAAGACTGAACGATATAAAGAAAAAATCAGAGAACTCCTGGATCCCACAACATACAAAAAACTGAAACAAGACCCAACCAAGAAAATCACTCGCCAAACCATCACATTGATTAAGAGCTCCTCCATTCAACCAGACACATGCCAACGACTCTGCAAGTCAGAAGCTCTTCCACCCCGGTTATATGGACTCCCCCAAATCCACAAGGAATCCATCCCACTCAGACCTATTGTGAGTGCGATTGGTTCCCCCACATATGAACTGGCAAGATTCTTGACTTCACAGTTACAAAGCCACATTGGACACACAGCGTATTATGTTAAAGACTCAGCCCACTTCATCGAGAAAATTAGCAATCTCCATCTCAACCCTAGCGACAGACTTATCAGCTTTGATGTTGTCTCACTGTTCACCAAAGTTCCAGTGAAAGACACACTTGCACTCATTGGACAGATGTTTCCAGATGACATCACAACTTTATTTCAACACTGCCTAACAATCAGCTATTTCCAATGGGACAGTGATTATTATGAGCAGACCGATGGGGTGGCCATGGGAAGCCCCCTCAGCCCAGTGATAGCCAATTTTTACATGGAACATTTTGAGAAAGAAGCCCTCAAAACAGCATCCAGGAAACCTGCAACTTGGTTCTGATTTGTGGATGACACTTTTACAGTCTGGAGCCATGGTGAGGAGGAACTGCTGAATTTTCTGAACCACCTTAACAGCATCCACCCAAACATACAATTTACCATGGAAACTGAAAAAGAAGGGAAATTGCCTTTTTTAGATGTCTTGGTCTTTCGCAGACCCAACCACCAATTGGGCCACACAGTATACAGAAAACCGACACACACAGACCGGTATCTACATAAAAACTCCAATCATCATCCACAACAGAAAAGGGGCATAATCAAAACTCTGACAGATCGTGCAAAACGAATCTGTGAACCTCATCTCCTCCCGGATGAAATCAACCATCTAGACTAGGCTCTGCAGGCTAATGGCTACTCCACAACAGAAATCAGAAGAGCTTTAAGACCAAGAGAAACCCAGAGGACTGAGGAGAAACAGCCTACCACAGGAAAAATATTTCTACCATACATCAAGGGAATCACAGATCAAATAGGGAAACTGATGAAAAAGCATTACCTACAAACCATTTTCAAGCCCACCAGGAAAATACAGCATATGCTACACTCAGCAAAGGATAAGAGAGACCCCCTCACTTCTGCAGGAGTATATCGCATACCCTGTAGCTGTGGAAAGGTCTACATGGGAACCACAAAACGCAGCATTCAGACCCATATTAAGGAACATGAAAGACACTGTCGGCTTAACCATCCTGAAAAATCTGCAGTTGCAGAACATGTGTTAAACAAAACTGGACATAACATTTTATTTGAGAACACTGAAATTTTGGACAATTCAGAAGCCTACTATGTCAGACTGCACAGGGAGGCCATTGAAATTCACAAACACCAGGACAACTTCAATAAGAAAGAAGAGACTTTGAAGATTAGCAGGGCCTGGCTCCGAGTACTTAAAAAATGGACTGATAATCCCACCCACAATACAGTGCACTCAACCACACCTTTGCATAGCAAGTTCCACCCAAACAGTTAATGATTGGTTCCCCACCCTGGGACATGGACAATATACCAAACTAAACTTTCCCTTCTCACTTAGACACAGTGAGAAACAGACTTTTCTCTGTGATACACCTCTGAAGATGCCAGCCACAGATGCAGGCAAAACTGTTAGGAACAAAATCCACCAGACCACGGCCACACAGCCCGGAAAACCCTCCAGAACCAGTTGAATCCGGCTGTGAAAGCCTTCGACAATACATTCAGGACTCATTGTTGATATCTCTGCATCAGAGTCCAGTCTGTATTCTCATATTGTCCTGTAAGGGGTCAGCTGTTTCCCCTTGTTAAATGCAAGTGCCTGTAAGCATTTGGAAAGCAGGCTTTCTGTTAACCTTTGACAGTCTTCCAGCCGATCACTGAACCAGTAGAGGCTGCAAAGCTTCTGAGTATGGTAATACCATTAATCCTGCCTTTGATAGAAAACCAAGAATTACTAGCTTATGGTTTTTACTTCCATTTCTCTTCCCACCCCTTCCAAATCAATGCGAGAATTTTAGAACCCTCCTTACAAGACATTTCCGGATCTTTAACTGCCATTAAAACCACAGCTGATGACGATGAGCATTATGTCTCCTTCCAGTTTATGTTCTTGACACTTGCCTTTAAAAAATCTGGAACAATATTTACAGCTTTGTAATAGTAGAGGTTAGTGTTAGGTTAGGACTAAGGAGACCACAGGTTTGAATCCCTACTCATTTATGAGATTCATTTGGTGTCTGGGGACCAAATATACTTTCTCAACCTAACTTGCCTTACATGAGGATAAAACACAGGAGAGAACCATGTCTACCACTCTGAGCACAACAGAGAAGAAGCAAGGTACAATTGATAAGTTCAGCAGGTGAGAATGGCAATTTAAATATCTAATGAATTTTGTCCCATTTTGAAGGATGAATAGCAGTTTGTGCTGAAATGAGATACAGCTTTTAAAATGAAATCAAGGAAGTGTCAGTGACTGATGCATACCTTAAAACAGGGGGAAAAACAGTTTGCCTATTAACGTAAGAGAGATCTCCCTAGCAGCATAACCAAGGTATGACTCAGTGCTAATTGGTTACTCTGACATCAGGGCTTCAAAGCAGGAAAAAAATATTTGCCTGTGGCAATGCAAGTTCACAATGCCAAGTCCTCCCACTCTAGATCATGAAACTTTTTTTAAAAAAAAAATCAGAAATCACAGCGATAGGAAGTAACTCCAAATAAATCTGTATACTGCAAGTGAATAAAAAGATTTCATAAAAACTACAAAAAGCCAAGAGCACAATGCCTGCAATTCTTTTTATTGGGTATGAAGAGCTCTGGGGAACTTGAAGGCCTGCACCCTGTTATGTGTCATTGGGATGGTCCCAATAAAGGAGTGTTGGCATAGATTGTGTTATTGGGTTTTTGGATCTTACTTTCTACCAATACAGCTATAAACAACATGTATACAAAAGATACATGTTTCATTGTGCACACAATCTCTTCTCTTGTTCCCTCTTTAAAAGGTCTTCATCCGGAATCATTGAACTCTTATTATGTTAGAAATAACATTGACGTAGCAATTTTGGAAAGCTCCACTAAGCTCAGTTATCTGTATTTCTATGTATAGATTCTTGTACAGATTACTTTTACAGTACAGAGTCTCTTTCAGATGGGTTTCATAGTTGCTTCGTTAAAGAAGGGTTTTGGTAACCTTGTAATATTTAATGGCTCTGAAAGGCTTAGTATCTGAAATCTTTTCAAAGCACTTGGGCCCCCGATTTGTTGGGTCTGTTAAGTTGTCTTTAAAAGTATACGTCTTTGATACCAGGCTAACAGCTGTTAACTGGAAGCCCTAGATTCAATCAGAATTAATTTTTTGCAGGTCTCTCCGTAACCAACACAAGTGGAAGAACGGTGCTAATAAAAAACACCCTTCTTTTGGGGATTGGGGCTTTGGCTGGCTACCTCGTATTATTTTAATGACCCAGTAGAAAAACTAATTGCTCACTAGAGTTTGTGATTAAATTCTGTGTGTACTTGCATGGGCTTACGTGGAAAAAAAAATAGCTCTTGTTACTTAGAATGATCACTGGGAATACAAATTTTAAGTACCCTGTACAAGGAAATAGAAAAATAAACTCAGAAGAAACGTGTTTGAATTGGCCTGACATTATTGTTCCCTCAGTTGTGTTAGTCTTACGGCCCAGAAAGGGGTATCTGTTTAGAAAGGAGCAGGATAGTTGTTCAAGGGGTTGAACTTTACAGCTTAGAACTGAAAGCCACAGAACTGTGAAATTAATTCTGAGTCCAAGGGGCGGATGCTAGGTTTTCTGCAATGGAAGCCCTCCATTCTGCATGGCAAGCTGCTTTTTGAACCTACAGAAAATTTGCTGTTCAAAGAAGATCTAATTCTGTAAAGCTGCAGCAAAGCTCTTGTTTGGATCCTATGCTGGATTTGCCCATCTGGCCTGACTGAATACAGTACTCTAGGTGAGGTCTGACCAATGCAGAATGGTATAATTACTTCCCTCTAGACACTACACTCTTATTGATTCATCACAGAATTGCATTGGCTTTCTTGGCTGCCACATCACTTCTGACAGTTTGTGGTCTACTAAGACTCCCAGATCCCTTTCACGTGTAGTGTTGTCAAGCCAGGTGTCACCCATCCTATATCTGTGCATTTCATTTTTTCGGCCTAAGTGTAGAACCTTACAATCTCTGTTGAACTTCATTTTGTTAGTTTTGGCCCAGCTCTTAATCTGTCCAGGTCATTCTGAATGCTGCCCCTGTCCTCCAAGGTATTACCTATCCCTCCTAATTTGGTACCATCTGCAAATTTGATTAACATGCCCTCTAATTCGTTATCCAAGTCATTGATAAAAATATGGAATAGCACTGGGCCCAGGACAGAGCCCTGTGGCACCCCACTACTCTCCAGGATGAAGATGAGTCATTGATGAGCATTCTTTGTGTCCGACCAGTCAACCAGTTACAAATCTGTCTAACCTACATCAAATTGTGGAGGCTGCTACCTAAGGTGAATTGCAGAGATGAGAAGGCTTGATGCATAAGAGTGCTAGCGGCAAGATCCAAAGAGTGCTTTAGCTGTTAAAAGAACTGCATTAAAAGTTTGTTAAGATTCCTTCAAATTAAGGAAAGAATTACTCAGTAGTACTTGAGATCATGATTTAGAATAAAGCAGGCTTTCCATGTGACAAATGCAGCAGTGTACAACTCCATTTAATACCTGCTATACGAAAGCAAATAAAATTAAGTGAATGAAACAAAAGGAAGTTAGATGAAATAAATAGAACGGTTGACACCAGCTCCTCTACAGATGGTACTTAATAGATTCTCATGCATAGTTCAGATGTAACTATGCATAGTTCAGATGTAATTCAAGGGAGATGGATGTGCCATAAGATTTGATGTAGAACAAAAGGTGACAATAAGTGATGCAGGCAAACTGATCACTGTTAAATGACACAGGAGCAAGCATTTTTCCTCTGCCATCATTCAGGGTCATGCCACAATCTTGCTCGTAAGTATGCGCTTTAAGAAGTATGTGTGAGATCTGATCCTATAGGACAAAAGACTTATTTTTGACTGTGATTCTTGTGCTCTGCATCTTGGGACCCAAAAGTGGTTCACAGTTCTGTTGAAGGGGGGAGAGAAGTGGCAGAATGAGCTGGCTTTGGGAGATATAAGGTTTTGGTTTTCAAAATGACCATGAAAAAAACAGACTTTTACTTGATATAAGTGCTAAATGTGAGAAAGAGCCAGCTCGGTGTAGTGGTTAGGGTGTTGGCCTAGAACAGTGGTGGCGATGGCCATGCTGGGAGGGGCTGATGGGAATTGTAGTCCATAACATCTGGAGTGCCAAAGGTTTGCCACCACGGGCTAGAACCTGGGACAAGGTTCAAATCCCCTCTTGGGTCCTGGAAGCTTGCTGGGTGACCTGGGGCTAGTTACATTGGATAGGAGACTTCCGTGGAATACCAGGGATGTGAGGCAAAAAAAAGAGTTAGGAGTAAAATATGAAGTTGACGGTATTAATTAATTGACAGTGATATTCTTCTATTTTATGTTAGATTCCCCCCGACTCCCACGTTCTGCTGGGAAGGAGTCACCTCTGTTACCTTTCTGTTACCCTGATCTGATTCTGGACACTGTTGGGGGAGGGCTTCTCTAAACATGGGCACGTGCCCGCAGCGGGCAGTTGAAAGTGCCCTGCGCTTCAAGTTCCATCTGTCCCGTGCCTTGAACTTATGCTGACCCTTTTAACATTCGAGATTGAAGAACGCAACAGAACTTCCTTTCACGTCTTGCTTTTGTTCCGTGACTGCCGTTTCTCTAGTTCTTGATTTGTTTTACCGAATCTACCGTGTTTCCCCGAATATAAGACAGTGACTTATAAGACAGTGTCTTATATTAATTTTCGCTCCCAAAGATGTGCTATATCTTATTTACAGGGGATGTCTTATTTTTCTGTGTCCTGTTCGTCGGGCATGCTTCCAAACAAAAACTTTGCTATGTCTTACTTTTGGGGGATGCCTTATATTTTGCACTTCAGCAAAACCTCTACTATGTCTTATTTTTCGGGGATGTCTTATATTTGGGGAAACGGAATATTTCTGTGTCCTTGAACTTTAGCAGTCCTACTCCTCAGCAAGGGATGCATATTGCACATATTCTTCATGGCCATGCAAGTAAACGCAGCCAACTTCATGCCTTTTAAAAATACAACATCTTAACCAAACCCAAAATGTTTGCTGACTTAAACCTTTTCCCCTAGGAGTAACTGACAGAGTAGGAGATGCTTTTTTAACTTCCACCTGTCTTCATTAGCCGGAATGCCTTAGTCATTGTGTAGCTAAATATATACATTTCAGAAGCCTTGAGACTTCCACATAGGTTCCTTGCCTTTAGCTCCTGCTTTGGCAAGTTATCACTAGTTGTCAGTTTGAACAAAACGCCTGTCCATCTCTCCCCCCTCCCCCCCCCCAACTGGGGCTGCAAACTGGCTCCAGCTCCCAGGTGGCTTTTAAATAAAGTGTGTATGTGGTGGTGGTGGTGGGGGGGGGAGGTTGCTGTATCCACAGTTGCATTATCCTTCAGCGTATCCACAATGTAATATGGTAGGCTGGGTATTATAATTGTGTTTATGACTGTAGTTAACCAAATAGGCTGTCATTAAGATAGAGATCATACAATATGTTGAGAGGCATGATATACACCCAGTCATTAGCTGCAAGAATTGCTTCCCTTGGGGAATTTAGAAAAAGGGTTTTGCCTTGCTCCATCCGTCTGGGATGAGCATCTGCATTTAGAAAGCGAGCTTATCTTCCTATCAGGAAATCACTGTGGGTGAGATTATATAACTGCAGTGCCTGCTACCTCTGGGCTTGCATTGAGGATTCGCTTTGTGTTCGTTGCCTAGTTTTAAAAGGTGTGTGTGTGGGGGGGGGGTGCTTTTTGGAGGTGATTTGACTAATTTTAAGTGGGCCAACGAGCCGTTTTTGCAAACCCCGTTTGTTAAGGCTGCGCTTGTGAAAACAGACATATGGTGCAGTGGCTTTCAAACTGCATTCCAAGGAGCTATGAGAAATCCCCGATAAGCTTCCAGCGTCCCTTAATTGGAAAAACAATAAATGGCACACCAGCTTCCCTGAAAGATGGCCTCTTTTCCCTGACTGATCTTCCACGGCAAAGCGCGACCACGAAGAATGACTGGGTGTGTTCTAAAGCGTGCCGTAGGTTTGACGCTAGGTGCATGTGCTGTAATTGATGAAGCAGTTCTTACGAGTTATTGGTATCAAGCTTATTTCTCTGGTTGGGGACCCAAAGTAGCTTTTCACGTTGTTCGCCCTCTCCTCCCTTTAATTCTCACAACAGCCTTGTTAGGTTGGGCTTAGAAGTTGTAACAAGCCTGAGGTCGGCTTTCATGGCTGAGCCGTGCTCCACATATCCTGCAGTGCAGAATGTAACCAAGTGTCTCCTCAGCAGGGAAGCAGATGCAGGAAGAGTTCCCCGACAATAGCTTGTAAAACAGACTTGTTAGCTGTGTATAAGAATTCCCTGGCCTTTCTCTCCATGTGCAGACGCTGCATACATTCAGACATCATGATCAATCATGGCTGGTCAGGATTTCTGAATACAGAAAGTCCCACAAATGGGTTCATTGGTTAGTGCCAGACTTAGTTTTAAAATTTAGATTATGAACAAGGCTGGTTTATTAACAACACTTAGTACTAATTGGTCACAAACTTCAGTCTGAACAGCATAACCATTTATGGCAGTGGTGGCGAACCTTTGGCACTCCAGATGTTATGGACTACAATTCCCATCAGCCCCTGCCAGCATGGCCAATTGGCTATGCTGGCAGGGGCTGATGGGAATTGTAGTCCATAACATCTGGAGTGCCAAAGGTTCGCCACCACGGCTTTATGTGAGCTGGCTGCAGACTACAGTATAGGGAGGCATTGCTCCCTGCTGAGAGAGAATGTACGGAGCAGATAAATCCTGGTTTGTACATGAACTGGGGTTGGTTACTGAGCAAACCATAGTGCGAACAAACCATAGTTTACCTTTACTCTTAATGCAGCCTTTATCTTACAGGGAACACGTATTCTCAGAATCAGAAAGATGAGCAAGGTGTTTACGCTCAACTTTTCTTCAGTCCCCCCAGTTCCCTGAGGAGGGGATTTTATGAAAGCAGTGTTCCTGATTTTCCTTCAAATTGTTCAGACATGAAGCGATACCTTTATTTGTTAAACCAAATTCTTGCTCTCCCATCTGAAGGGCATATTACCTGTTTCTTAACTTGGAGATGGAATGAGGCATTGGATGGGGCTTTCAGTTGCTACCCTGTTTCCCCTAATATAAGACATCCCCGAAAAATAAGACATAGTAGAGGTTTTGCTGAAGTGCGAAATATAAGGCATCCCCCGAAAGTAAGACATAGCAAAGTTTTTGTTTGGAAGCATGCCTGACGAACAGAACACAGAAAAATAAGACATCCCCTGAAAATAAGACATAGCACATCTTTGGGAGCAAAAATTAATATAAGACACTGTCTTATATAAGACACTGTCTTATATAATATAAGACACTGTCTTATATTCGGGGAAACAGGGTAGTAGATAAAACTGGGGTGATTGAGTTGGCTGTTCTCCTGGTGACTGTCTCTGTCTTACTTTAGTCAAACCATCCATCTTCGTCTCTTGTATCCGCTTCCCCAAGCCTCGTTGTTATGAGCGGATAACTAATCTGAACTTAAGTTATGCTATAACTTAAGCCAGTAAAGTGTGCAACCATTTGCTTTCATTTATTTTCATTTCATTATTATTTTCATTAACTTCAGATTTGTATGCATGTGCACAGTCTTGGATGTTAAATGGTAATTGAACTGTAGAATATTAAGAGACTGTCTGCCTCTTCCATTCTAATCCAGGAAACATCTTCACTATCAAAATTATATTCCGCCCGATTGTCTTGCAAATTGTCTTCTAAATTCTAAGGTGTTACTATTTGGTTTTAGGCACACGAAGCTTCACATCACCAACAGCAAGCAGCACAGAACAGTCTGCTGCCTCTCCTGAGCTCTGCCGTCGAGCCCCCTGATCAGAAGCCGATTTTACCCTTACCGATAACTCAGAAACCTCAGCCTGCACCAGAAACACTAAAAGATGCCATTGTGGGAATTAAGAAGGAAAAGCCTAAAACCTCCTTCGTGTGCACATACTGCAGCAAGGCCTTCAGAGACAGTTACCACTTGAGGCGCCACGAATCCTGCCACACGGGAATAAAGTTAGTGTCACGGCCAAAGAAAGCTCCTGCCACGATGGTACCACTTATCTCTACCATTGCGGGTGACAACAGCCGGACATCGCTGGTTTCAACCATTGCAGGCATCTTGTCGACAGTCACCACGTCTTCCTCTGCTGCCAATCCCAGCAGTAGCGCTGGTGCCACGGCCATGCCGGTGACACAGACGGCGAAGAAGCCCAGCAAGCCGGTCAAAAAGAACCACGCTTGTGAGATGTGTGGCAAGGCCTTCCGTGATGTCTACCATCTCAACAGGCATAAACTCTCCCACTCAGACGAGAAGCCTTTTGAGTGTCCGATTTGCAATCAGCGATTCAAAAGGAAGGACCGCATGACCTATCACGTGAGGTCTCATGAGGGTGGCATCACCAAACCCTACACCTGTGGTGTGTGTGGAAAAGGCTTTTCGAGGTACCATGTAGAAAATCCCAGGCGAGCTCAAGTATTGGATTTTCATTCCGTGTTCGCGAGGGGCAAGGGAGGTTTGGGGGGGGGGGGATCGGAACTGTGAGGAAAGTGAGAGGAAAGTTATTTTGTGCATGGGGGAGTATCCTCATCTTTCCTTGTGACACTGGCTCTGAAGGCAGTTTTTGCTAGTTGCAGAGATACTGCCTGTAGCCTTAAAACAAAAGCCAGTTACAATTTACTCGGGGCTTGTAGAGAATATGGACAGGCTATAAATATGAAACTTAGATGTTTAGTTATGGGGAGGAGAGAATAACTAGTTTAGTCATCCTAGAAAAATATAGCTTGTATAGAATTTTTAAAAAAATGAATGAATGGTTAATAGGTTCCTTTTGCTGTTATTTTTTAAACTAACAGGGATTGGGGGAGCTGGAATCAGAACTGCTTAGAGCAGTTTTTGTATATAACATTACTTATTCGGAAGGTAGATCTTATTGGCATACAGTAGTGTCACTTCAAACACGCTCCTGTGCAGTTTGAGAGGCCTAATTTGTATGCATATGCACATATTTGTATGCATATGCACATGCACAGGAGCAGCAGTGGCATAGGGGCTAAGAGCAGTGGCTAAGAACAGCTGCATTCTGATCTGGAGGAACCGGGTTTGATTCCCAGCTCTGCCGCTTGAGTTGTGGAGGCTTATCTGGGGAATTCAGATTAGCCTGTACACTCCCACACATGCCAGCTGGGTGACCTTGGGCTAGTCACAGCTTTTCCAAGCTCTCTCAGCCCCACCTACCTCACAGGGTGTTTGTTGTGAGGGGGGAAGGGCAAGGGGATTGTAAGCCCCTTTGAGTCTCCTACAGGAGAGAAAGGGGGGATATAAATCCAAACTCTTCTTCTTCTTCTTCTAATGGGCCGTTTTGGGGAAGAGATTTCGATTGATTCTTGGGAAGGATGTTATGTGGTAAAGACATCAGTACTGCACTATATGTAACGTTGTATTTGCTTATGCCCTCTTCCTTTTGCAGACCCGATCATTTGAGCTGTCATGTCAAACACGTTCATTCCACAGAGAGGCCCTTCAAATGCCAAGTAAGAGTTTTTGTGACTAATCACTTAACTTATTGGGCTTTTCAGCTGCCAGTTGAACCGCTTTGTGCAAGAGTTCTGGTATGGAAATCATATTAGGGGAGGACCTCAAGAGAGTGTCTCTTCTGGACCCTTGGTCTGTGGGAGCATTCCTATGTTCTTAGGGTCTCGCCTTGTCTACAGTAGACATAGGCCTCATAATTGTACCTTCCTTGAATGAATGTCAGTATCTAAAAGGGATCAAGCTGGAAGATTGTTGTAGGAGAGGTAGAAACTTATGTACCTTAATTTCAGTAACAACTTCTGGGAGCAGGGATCCACAACTTGTTGGCCTTCGTCAACTGAACGTTGTGGTTGCCCCAACTCTGCTCCTTCCCTAGCCTTGAAGGGAATGTTGTTGATCCTTGCTGTAGTCAGTGAGTTTGTGGACCCCTGTCACTGAGGTCAACTCTCAACAACTCTACCTAGTCTTGTAGACTGAGATGTATTTAGTATGTTAACAATATGAACACTTCTGTGTGTGCTTTCACTGAAGATATGTGTGTGCTTCAAACACTAATTTGGTTGCATGAATTGTATCTGAATGTAAACATGAAATCGAATGCACATGGACTATTGAGAAGTAGCTGTCTAGCTGACTTAACCTGGCTACTTTTACTCTTCCTCCCTAAGGTGATATTGTTTGATCTTTAAAAATATATATGACCTTCAAAAGCTCTTAACATATGACAGCTAAACAAGAGTTAGTGACAAGGCCATGCTTAGTTTGTAATAATTAGCATTGTAATCAAAGAGGTTCTTAGAAACTTTTCAGGCAGTCTTGTGTTATTTATGTAAGAGGCATAAGTGCAAACACAGACTCCTTCTGGCCTTGATGTCGAGAGCCAGTTGTGAAACCTAGAAATAAAAGGAGCAGCTTAATAATCCACACCTCCTGCTACCTGTGACAAATAAGAATGAATTCTTCTGGGGGAGAAAGCTGAAGGAACGTGACTTTTCTTTTTGCTTGCAGATTGTTGTGCTATAAATGAACCACATAGGCAGGTTAATAGTTTGTCTGTGGACTAGTAACTTGGCAAGTTATTTACAAGGCTGAGTATACACAGGAAAAAGTGGAGTGGCTTGAACAGTGAGTTTCATCCATGTGTGACTAAGCTTGTTTCCAGTGACTTGTTATGAGCAGCAGTGCTTTGGAGTCAGAGGAATGACTCTTGATGTGTTGGGTTCAGTGTTTGTCTTGTATTCAGTCTGTCTAATGTTTAGTTTAACCAGATATAGCTAAGCAATGGAAAAATACGTTGCTAGGAGTGCACTGGGAAATCTCTCGTGTCACCTGTGCTAGCAATGGGGTATGTGGTCAAAAGGAAAAAGAACTCATTTTTTCCCCTGGAGCTTGATTCAGTTCTGTCTGTCATACTCTTAAGAGTACCATTCTGCATTTCGATTGTGAATATGTATATTTGGAGAAGATTGGCAACTTATATAAGTCTGAACTCTTTTTAACACTATGGTATCCCCTTCATTCTCACTCTGCATGGCCAGTTACAGATTATTGACCACAAAAATATACTTACTGATGACATAAAAATGAGAAGTAGTGTTAGCTGTCTTGGCTTCACTAGAAATAGTGTAACTGTTCTCCTTAGCCCCACCTACCTAGGGGCAACCATACTAATCAGGTTACATGTAAAGAGTTTCTTAATTGTGAGTATTTCTGAATAGAAATGCCAGTATATTATCTTCTTGCCCAAGTCTGATAAGCTTCAAGAAGAATCCCATTAAATCCTTAATTTGAAACTTGTGTATTCTCTCTTTATTAGTAAGCAAATGTTGGGGCAAAGCTTTTGAGATTCTGAAAGATCCCCAAATGGACTCTCCAGAGTAGATGTTCTTTATAAAGATCTGTAGAGCCCTTCAATTCAGAGTGGAGTCATAGCCTGGGCAAGAAGCAAAGGTTGTCTGATGGTTTTCTGACTGTTCCTGGTATATACATGGTAGAGCTGTTTTGCCATCTGATAAGTGTTTTTAGGTTTCTGTGGTTTGATGTGTGGTTTTAAGATTTCTATGATGTATTTCATCCATTGTTTTATGCTGTACTCCGCCCAGAGCCCTTTGGGGGTTGGCAGTACAGTAAATATAAACTATAAGTAAGTAAGTGTTGAAGTTCCCTGCTAGACCTCAAGCAGTCCCCAGTGCTGATAATTGTTACATTACAGGGATCATCCAGGTTGATTGTATGTTTCCTCCGCAGGGTGGAATGAAAGTTCCAGGGGGCTGTTTAAGGTTGGGGAAATGACATTGGGGGACAAGGGGAAGTAATATTCCTAAGACCCAATACTAGAGTTGCAAGGCCCAAACCTTCAGGGGCATTGGGGCACGGGGAGGGGGAGGATCAATCAATGTCCTGATGCTCTAGGAATCCCTCAAAGCTTTGTGGAAAATTTACAATAGAATGCCAGGATCTTTCTTGAACATCAGTGTGTCACTGTTGGGAAGCCAGAAGTGACATTAATTGACATTTCTCTCCCACACACAATTTTCCCCGCATTGCTCTATTGTGCGAGGAGCATCAGTGGGAAGGTTCCTGCCGTCAGCAGGTAAGTAGTAACCCTGATCAGGATCACTGGCTTTCACAAGAATTATTTACCCAAGATTTCTATAATCCTAACTAATTTGAACTTAAAATGTGTGTGCACTGTACTGCAAGACAGTCTCTCTGAAATCTTTTCTTACGTCCTGTGTAGACTTGCACAGCTGCCTTTGCCACCAAAGACAGGCTGCGGACACACATGGTGCGCCATGAAGGAAAAGTTTCGTGTAATATCTGTGGTAAACTTCTGAGTGCAGCATATATTACCAGCCACTTAAAGACTCATGGGCAGAGCCAAAGCATCAACTGTAATACCTGTAAACAAGGCATCAATAAAAGTAGGTGAAACATTTAATGCCATTTCATCCTTTTTTGTTGACTGAGTGTACAACATGTGTTCTGTGTTAAACTTGATTGTGCCCTTTAAACTGTGGTTTGGAAACGGGAATCATAGCGGAAAAGCCTTACAAAGCAGTCTGAAGGTTTTCACATCTTCTTGGTTCATACAAGGTATTTGAAAGCCTGCTGAACTTTCAGCGTAAGAAACAGGGCCTCGTCCAAATCCCTTTGAGGTCAGTAGATCCCCATTGATTTCAGTGGGCCTCAAATTGCTGCTTCAGTGTTCCTGGATTGCCAGAGCTGATGCCTAAACAAGTTTTTTAAAAAAGCATTAAGCCTGGTGGGGGTGTGTGTGGGGGGGGGGGATTCAGGGTAGGTCAGAGTTTTTTATATTTATTTATTTATTAGATTTTTATAGACCGCCTAATCCACAAAGGGCTCTAGGTGGTTCACAATGCCATATAAAACCCAATACATTAATTAAAACATCTAGAAACATTTGAAGTTCAGTACGCAGCATCGTATCGGTGGCACCCGGTCTTAAGGCTGGCCTTAAGGCTGGGAGGGGCTGGCAGCTAACAGCGTAAGATGAAACCAGCAGGGGTAATCTCGCACCATAGCAAGAACATAAGAACGAGCCTGCTGGATCGGACCAGAGTCTATCTAGTCCAGCACTCTGCTACTCGCAGTGGCCCACCAGGTGCCTTTGGGAGCTCACATGCAGGATGTGAAAGCAATGGCCTGCTGCACCTGGTCTGCTAAGGCATTTGCAATCTGAGATCAAGGAGGATCAAGATTGGTAGCCATAGATCGACTTCTCCTCCATAAATCTATCCAAGCCCCTTTTTAACTTTCTGGAAAGCCTTGGGAACATCTGCAAATGAGAAGACTTGGTCAATAACGGGATGGATCTTCCCTGCATCAACAAGGCTGGCTATTTCCTCCAGATAATGGACCACTTGGTGCAAAAAATGCCCACCGGTAATGGATCCCTTTACAAAGATGCTTTATAGCCTTTTTACCAATAGTCACTCCAGTCTGCAAGAGATGACAAAACCATGGCAGGGCCTCACAAGGGTGTACATGGAATGCCCAGTGGCGCTCAGCTGCGCGATACTAAACCAAAGTGCCTCTTCCAGAATGTTTATTGAAAGCTGGAATTTTCACTGGCGCTAAATGGAATGATGTGCCCTTGTTTAATTTCTTTGCCCTTTGAAAGATTTCTGAAGCCCTTACACAAGCCTTTTTCAGTATCATGGTTTTCAATGTAAATGTTGGATGTCATTGAGCAGCTATAAGTCAGTCCAGATGCATTACAGTTGCATCTTGCAGGTTTGACACAGGGTAGGGTTGGATGGCTTTTGTCAGTCTTCAGAATCCAAGCACGAGTGTGTGTGAATTGCCTGCTCCAAGTCATTTATGGGAAGTAAAGATTGTAGCTAGGGATGCTGCATGCAGATAAACATATTTGGCTCCTTGATGCTGCCTTTTGCCATCTCAAACAGACTAATAACTTCTGTGGGCCTATTTGTATGGTTGACAAAATGTACGTGACATGTTAGATAACTTTATAGACTACAAAACTTAAAGAAAGCTTGAAAGTAAGGCCCCTTCCGCACACGCAAAATAATGCGTTTTCAAACCACTTTCACAACTGTTTGCAAGTGGATTTTGCCATTCTGCACTGCTTCAAAGAGCACTGAAAGCAGTTTGAAAGTGCGTTATTGTGCATGTGCAGAATGAGCCTAAGCTTCCATATCTGCTCAGTTATTGGGAAATAGAAATCTGGTGGGATATAAATGAAGTGAATAAGTGTCTTCAGAGATCTGGGAGAGAGGTATATGCATAGCTTGTGTGCTTGCTGTAAGTTAGTTCAGAAATATACTTTCTTGGTCTTATCCTGACAAAACAAGCCAATGAGGATAGTTAAGACTGAAATAGTAGCTTGCTCAGCAGGGATTTGTCTAGACCATAAGCCAGTATCTATCGAAAGCTCTAGTGTTCTGCTACTACATATTTTTTCCCTGCCCATGTATATGCTTTTTTCTCTTTCCTATCTGTGCTCTGCTTCTCCTCACAATTTGTGGGGAAGGAGCCTCCTAGCCTTTGTGACAGTAAGAAACCTTGTGTGTGTTGACTATTATGCAGGGCTACTTCATTTGCTTTCTTCTTAATTACAGAGTTTGGCTTTTTCAAACAAGAAAATCTACACCTCCCTGCTTGTGAGTAGAAACTCCTTTCAGTTGACATTTTAATGGTGTTAGCCTGGCAATCGGACCAGAGCGCACAAATTGTTAACCTGTCATTTTAAAGAGACGAAGCAGCTCGCTTTAAATTTTTCATTGGAGCGGTGCTGAAATGAGAGGTTTCTGTTTTATCATAAATTATTCCATGTGATGTTTGCCCATCCACCTACCTCCAGTTGATCTGTTCTTCAGTGCACTGTTCATTTATAGCTAGGTTGTTGTCCTGGCTGTCTCAGTCACAGCTGTGACTTGCTGTTGAAGAAACAGCTACATTACTATATTGTCGAAGGCTTTCATGGCTGGAATCACTGGGGTGTTGGGTGGTTTCCAGGCCAGTTATAGAGGCTCCACCCAACAGGCCATTCTAGTTAAGCATTTCTCCCTCCTGAAGCATTTTCGAAATGCATCTGTGGCTGGGTCAGCTGGGCTTGATTATTAGCAATGTTAAACCTAAAACCCTAGTTTTGGGGGAAGCAGTGTAGAGTAATAACCCTGTTAAAGCTATTACAAGTCCCCCCACTGATTTTCATGCGAAGATCTAAAGCGCGATCCTTTACCTGGGAGTAAGCTCGGTTGCTGGCAACAGGGCTTGCTTCTGAGTAAACCCTCCTAGGGTCATGATTCACCCAGCTTCTGGAAGAGTTATGCACAGGTTTGCTTCCAAAGCAAAGCCACCGACTACCACCAAGCTTATTCCTGAGTAACACACACCTTGGAGTCAACCCTTTTTTCTAAACTAAAACCTCAGTATTCAGGTTAAATTGCTGTGTTGGCACTTAGCAATAAATAAGTGGGTTTGGGGTTGCAATTTGGGCACTCGGTCTCGAAAAGGTTCGCCATCACTGGACTAGAACATGGCCATACAGCCTGGAAACCACACAACACCCAGCTATATTACTTCAGCTGTTTGTGTCTGTTTTACTCTCCTTTCCTTGTTGACAAATACAAATCATGGAATTTACTGTTGGTAAAGACTGTGTACCTGCAGTAGTGGCCTGGCCAGAAAGCAGTGCCCCTGAATGCTTGTTTTGACTCTCTCACAATGGCCGTTTCCGCACGGCCAGGAGGCGCCCCCACGCCGGCAGGAGTTCTGTCGTAGCGTGACTTCTTCGAAACCGCATGCTCTTGCGAGCAGAAGCTGCGAATGGAGACGGCAGGCGGACTCTCCGCATTGCAGAGCCAGCCTCTGCCCTGCCAGCTTCACTCCGCCACGGTGTCCTCCTGCTTAAGCCGTAGCCTGTCGCTTAGCCCATACGCTGCCCTCCGGACCCCTGGAGGTGGGAGGGGACAGTGTGTGGGCGGGCTTCGCCGCACGCTTAATGCAGGAGGCTACCGACGGAGTGCGCGGGCGAAGACGAGGAGACAGCGTCTTCCAGTAGGCCTTGATTCGGCGCACCGATTTACACCGCAGGGAAAGAGCAGACTCCCTCCCCAACAAGCAACAACCCTTTAAAGGGGAGGGAAGAGGAGTCAGGTCTGCAATGAGCGACAGCTGGCCTGGAAATTGCGCTTTTGGTCGGTTGGCCCGTCCTCAAATGGGCTCAGGCGATGCAGAAACGGCCAATGTCTCAGGTGCATAGAAGTAACAGCAATCCTCTGAAATGAGAGGGTTGCTCTGCCCCTTAAAGAACACTCGAAGCAGACCAAATGCCTGAATATTAGACCTAACTCTGCAGTATTCCTCTGAATCGCAGCATACCGCCTGACCCTTAATGAGTTGTCACTGTGGGCTGTGTCTGTCCTGGAGAAGTGCAGCTGATTGCTCCACTTGTTTCCTTCTCCAGTCCCAGAACAGCTGTTGCTCTTAAACGGCTGGATTTGGAGGGGGGGGGGCTGTGAAGCAGCTAACAGCTGTTTCAGCAGCAGAGGAAACCGTTGCAACGTGATCTTTTTAGCAAATATTTCAGGCCTTTTCTGAAGTCCGTTAGAGGGTCTCTGCTTTGTCCTGCAAAATAGCCAAGACTACTATACCATTTTATCAAAGGAAGTCCTGGTAATTTCCAGTGGACCCTCTTAGGAGCAGTGGTGGCGAACCTCTGGCACGGGTGCCAGAGGTGGCACTCAAACCCTCTCTCTGGGCACGTATTGCACAGAGTTGAGGGTCATCAATGATAATAATAGTGTAATATTTGTAGGGAGATTAGTTATTGGCATTAAAACCCTAAGACCTAGTTTTCTTGGGGAAGCTAAGTGTAGGTAACCTGCTAAGTTGTTAAGTGCTGTGGTAAACCCTACTCGATTTTCATGGAGAAGAGCGAACTAGTGTGATCCCTTTACCTGAGAGTAATCGGTCGCTTGCTGGCAAATGGGGTTTTGCTTCACAGAGTAAAGCCCTCCTAGGGTTGTGGATTCACCTGTAACGGCGTTGCACACTGCATTTGCTTCAAAAGCAAAGCCACCGGGACTTCCACCAAACTTACCTCCTGAGTAGTATGTGACGCCTTTGAGCCAAGTGTACGCTTTTCTATACTATACTACTATGATGACCTCGGTTAAATTGGTTAAAATCTGCCGTAGTTGGCACCCTTTCACGATATAAATAAGTGGGTTTTGGGTTGCAGTTTGGGCATTCGGTCTCGAAAAGGTTCGCCATCACTGTCTTACAGTCTGCCAGTTGATAGGATTTTTATAAAGAGTGCTTGACCAGGCAGACTTTGGCCCCTTCCTAGAAAAGCACATCCTATATTAAAAGCGAATTCCCATGCTAGGCCTAAATGTTCAAGGGGACACCTTGAGTTATACTATTGAGGATAAGAGGTCACATTCTGGAATGCTCCATATAAAAAACCCTGTGCGTAGAAGCTAAGTGGGTCTAAGCTAGCCTGCCTTTTCAACTGCAAAGTAGGGGGGATTTTTGTAGAGAGGAACATGTCCACCTTGTCTGTAGCAGGACAGTCCAGGAAAAGGTTTTTTTTCACTCCCATGGCAACTGATTGCATCTTTAACTGTTATGAGATCCTGAGCACCTACATTATCCCTGAGCACCACCTAGCACCTACACCATGGCCAGTGGCTATGCTGGCAGGGAGCTGGTGAGAATCTTTGAATCCTTAACATCTGGAGTGCCAGATGTTAGCCACCGGGCCTACACCAGGTGTGGGAACCTGCGGCTACTCTTATGTTCAAGAGCTAATTCCCATCCAGCCCTATGGCCAATGTGGCTATGCTGGCTAGGGCAGAGGCTGATGGGAATTGTAGTCTCCTGAACGATCTGGAAAGTCAGCCAAAGGTCTCGCTACCCCTGTATGGAGCCTACCGCGATTTGCATGCTGGATGACAGGGGCCAGCTGAATGAGATATGCCGGTATCTGCCCTGTAACATTGTACGATATTCAGAGAGATTGGATTTAAGTAGCTTGCATCAGCTGGAAAAGCTAATTCATTACCTCTCAAACTTGCTTGGTGTACATTCTGCTTCCCTCCTTGCAACCCCACATGAGCCATCTATGAGGCAGTAGGAGGATGGTCTCAGGTTTGTGTGCATCCTGCTACTGCATACAGGAATATATGAATTGCTAAATGGAGATTTTATCAGAGTAATCCCTTCCCTAAACCTGTTGCCCATCATTTGCTTGGCAAGAGTGTCCTCTTGGCACAGCTAGATCAGGGGTCCCCATCATGGTGCTCGTGGGCCCCACAGTGCCTACTTACACCCTTCCTAGCACCCACCAAGTGTTTTAAAGAAAGTAAGTGGAGTCGGGTTGGAGACTTGTTCAGCAGGACCTCCGATTGGCCACTGTGGCTGGCAGCTACCACCAGTTTTGGCTTATTCTCTCTCCTCTTTCTCAGTGTGTGTTTTTAAACTACTCCCCTTTCCTCCTGCATCTCATCTTTCCCTGTTTTTTTGTCATCATCTCCTGCAACAGCCAGTTTGCGGGTGGCTCTGCTTCTTGTGGCTGCCCATTTGTGGTTCGGCTCCCCATCCTGCATCAGAACTCGAAAGGTGCTCACGGGCCCAAAAAGGTTGGAGGCCCCTGAGCTAGATGCTGTAGGGGGCCGCTGGGGGAGAATAATTCCTATTCCAGACCTTGAAAGAGAAAGGGTTCCTGCCCACCATCCTCAATAGCAGCAGATCACTAGAAGAAGAAGAGTTTGGATTTATATCCCCCCTTTCTCTCCTGTAGGAGACTCAAAGGGGCTGACAATCTCCTTGCCCTTCCCCCCCTCACAGCAAACACCCTGTGAGGTGGGTGGGGCTGAGAGAGCTCCGAGAAGCTGTGACTAGCCCAAGGTCACCCTGCTGGTGTGTGTGGGAGTGCACAGGCTAATCTGAATTCCCCAGATAAGCCTCCACAGTTCAGGCGGCAGAGCTGGGAATCAAACCCAGTTCCTCCAGATTAGATACACGAGCTCTTAACCTCCTACGCCACTGCTGCTCCTACATGACACTACATGAGTCCAGCGTGCCTTCACAACTTACCCAACCCAAAAACCGAGATTAAAGTGTGATCTTGCGCTTGCAACCTCCATTCGTTGCTTTTGAAACACTGTTCCAATACATGGAAGACTTCAGAACCTTGAAAGGATAGCGCGGGGAAAAATATTCATCTTTCCTTTAAAGCCTGCCTTTGTTGCTTTCTCAAGCTGTCCCAAGCATGGTTTAGAGGTTTCTGATAAAGAAAAACTTTGAAAACCTGTATTTTCGACTCTGTGGTCTATTTGCCCAGCTCCACATTGGGACTGTGCTTGTGTAGCCCAGCCACAGAGTGGAATAACAATCTTTTTTGCTAAGCTCTGTGATACAGGCTGCCCTTCCCCCTTCTCCTCCGGACCAAAGGTGGGACAGTTTCCTGCCCAAAGGGCCATGGGGGAAGGGGCTCATCCCTCAGTTCTTCTATTGCCGCCAGGTGAGGACAACTTGATTCAAGCTTCTGCTAATCTTCTCTAGGTTTCTTTGAACATTAGGATACTTTCTTTGACTTGCTAGTCCAGTGATGGCGAACCTTTTCGAGACCGAGTGCCCAAATTGCAACCCCAAACCTACTTATTTATCGCAAAGTGCCAACATGGCAATTTAACCTGAATACTGAGGGTTTAGTTTAGAAAAAAACGGTTGGTTCTTGAGGCGTCTATGGCGTTACTTTCGGGGAGTAAGCTTGGTGGTAGTTGGTGGCTTTGCTTTGAAGCCAAACCGCGGCAAACTCTTTGAATCGGATGAATCAACGACTTCTAGGAGTGGTTTACTCCAGAATCAAGTCCCATTGCCAGCAACCGAGCTTACTCCCAGGTAAAGGATAGTGCTTTAGTTCTTCACATGAAAATCAGTGGGGTTTAACAGTGCTTAATAGGGTTACCTGCATTGCTTCCCCAAAACTAGGTCTTAGGTTTTAATGCTAATAAATCGAGCCCAGCTGCCCAGACCAGCCTGTTTAGATATTACAGGTAGGGCGCGGGATCTTCCAATAATACATAATACCACCTGCACTTAACTCTGTTTCATGCGTGTGCCCACAGAGAGGGCTCTTGAGTGCCAATTCCTCTGGCACCCGTGCCATAGGTTCGCCACCACTGTGCTAGTCGATCTTTTTCTGTCTTCATGGAAAATGAAGAAGAGCCACAGCATTATTTTTTTAAAAAACGCCTTATTAGCGGGGCAAAGATGGCTAAAACCCGACTGAAAGCACCTCGCGTCATTGGGTGCCTTCTTTGCCTGAGAGGGAAGCAGGTTCCTGCAAACTGCAAGTTCTGTGCCTCCCTCACCATTAAGGCCCCTCAAGTGAGAGTTGCTCCACTCAGGGCTATGCATAATTGTGTGTGTGTGTGTGTGTGTAATGTATAAACTTTTATAATTTCTTCTCTTCGTGTGTCTCTTAAAATTCAATTTGATATATTTGACTGGAATAGCATGCATGAATGAAGAGAGCAACAACCAGAAGCAGCAGCAGCAGCAGCAACAACAGCAGCAGCAGCAACAGCAGCAGCAGCAGCATGTGTCAAACTGGCCTGGGAAACAGGTCGAGACCTTGAGATTGTGGGAAGAAGCTGTCAAAGCAAGGAAGAAAGGTAAGGAAATCCTGCGGGCCTCCGTATGATGACACTGGGGCCTTTTATGTGCAGGAGATTTGTAGACTGAGCTAGAAAAAACAAAGTCATACTCCTGTAGCTGTGTGATTGCAGTTCCTATAGCTCAGTGGTGGCGAACCTTTGGCACTCCAGATGTTATGGACTACAATTCCCATCAGCCCCTGCCAGCATGGCCAATTACGCTGCCAAGGGGGGGGCTGATAGGGAATTGATAGCAATCCACTAACATCTGGAGTGTATAAGGACCGCCACCTGCGGCTACGGCTATAGCTTATTAAGTCATACCATGTTTCCCCAAAAATAAGACAGGGTCTTACATTAATTTTTGCTCCAAAAGATCCTTTAGGGCTTATTTTCAGGGGATGTCTTATTTTTTCCCCATGATTTTTTTCCACACAATAATACACACTTGCATTGGACCAGATCAGCTGCACCAGGGAATCTGTAACTAGGACTTATTTTTGGAGTAGGGCTTATATTTTAAGCATCCTCCAAAAATCTCAAAAGATAATGCCAGGGCTTATTTTCGGGGAAACACGGTAGTTGCCATTATCACTTAGGCTCCTTAAACAGCTTGAACAATGATGCAATTAGTGGTGCCGGGCCAGGAAGTGCTAGTCCTACTATGGGTGAGCAAGTCGCCTCAATGCACTGCATTCCTACACCATCGCAAATTGTAATTGAGCTGCAGTCAGGTATGAAAACGGTTTTACTGCTTCAGCCTCTGCCATGCACTCGAAGACTTTTCCTTCTCTCTTTGTTATTTTGCACGGAGTGGCTTTGGATGCGTCCTGACTTGATCAAACTCCAGCTCACCAACTTTGGTTTGTGTGGAATAAATTCCAGGTTACTAAGAACATAAGAACAAGCCTGCTGGATCAGACCAGAGTCCATCTAGTCCAGCACTCTGCTACTCGCAGTGACCCACCAGGTGCCTTTGGGAGCTCACCTGCAGGAGGTGAAAGCAATGGCCTGCTGCTGCTGCTGCTCCTGAGCACCTGGTCTGCTAAGGCATTTGCAGTCTCAGATCAAGGAGGATCCAGATGGGTAGCCATAGATCCACTTCTCCATAAATCTGTCCAAGCCCCTTTTAAAGCTATCCAGGTGAGTGGGCCATCCTTACCACCTCCTGTGGTAGCATATATATTCCAAGAGCACCAATCACACGCTAAGTGCGATGAAGAAGTGTTTCCTTTTGATTAGTCCTAGTGCTCTTCCCCAGCATTTTTCAAATGGATGCCCCCCCTGGTTGTAGTGTATTGTTGTGAAAGAAGAGAGAGAAAAATGTCTCTGTATGACATTTTCTACCACCATGCCATAATTTTATAGACTTCAGTCATATCCCCCCCTCGAGACGCCTTCCTCTCCAAACTAAAAAAAGAGTCCCAAACGCTGCAGCCTCTCCTCACTTAGAAGTTCCCCAACACTTGGATGAAGTTGTGAACCAGGCTTGATCCAAGACAAGGAAGGGTTGCTGGGCTCCTCACTCCAGAGGGAGGGAAGGGAGGTGGGAGGTGGGAGAACAAGAGGGCCAAGACGCAGGCACAACAGGCTGGGAATTTAACCACTGCAGGCTGGCGAGACATCTCGGAGTGCAGCTCCCAAATCCGGCTTTAAGACCATGTTGTCCACAATTGCACTTTCCGGCGAAGAGACAGACTCTGACGGAGTCCTTCCTGCCTTTGGGGAGCTGTGACAGATTTGTGTAAAAACTGATGGTAGTGGTAGAGGTGTCCTTAGCCTTGGGTTTGCTTTCACAGTCTGTGTTTTGGTTTTGAATACATGTGCCCTCTATGACTCCTTGACCCTGTGCTATTATACCACCAGCCTCTCCACCCCTCACTTAATACACACTTGGTTTGACATCTTAACTCTTCAGTGGCCAGGGATTTCGTCTCCACTTGCCAGGGTGATGCCTAATGCTTTTGTATCCTGAAGCAGGTTAGATGTGTTTCGAAGCTCAGGGAAATGCATAACTATTTGCAAAGCAGGTGAAGTGAGTGCCACAGGTGTGGGATAATCTAAGTGGGCAGGAGTACAGCAGTTCTCATGAAGATCAGCTTATTCTGCCCCTTTACAGTTTGGGCAGCCCAGTTCAGATGGGGCAGGATCAGTCACAGCATCCAGTGCAGGGGGACTCGTGCCATCAGAGGAGGCAGAGGTGCCAGCACCCAACTGCCCCTCAGCCCTGACACGGCCAAAGCCAGAAGTCCCAGTCATTTTTATTTATTTATTTATCATATTTATATACCGCCCTCCCCCAAAGGCTCAGGCGGAGCTGTGCTGGTGTCCAAAATGGATGTGGGGGGGGGGGGGTTTCCTGGGGGCAGGGAAAGTTTTTGCTCCCCCCCTCCCTCCCCCGTGCCTATGGAAAACCCATTGGAGGCAGTGCTTCACTGCGCTGCCTTCAGCCACTGCAGTGCAATCCACGGATCTGGATTACATTGTTAGTCCAACTTCGTGCTACATGTCTGGGAGCAAAATTGCTAGAGAAAGGAGCTGCAGTCTTTGTGGCTGCGTCTGAGGCAGTGAAAATTAGTGCCTAAAATAAATACCGTGCTTCCCCGAAAATAAGACAAGGTCTTATATTTATTTTTGCTCCAAAAGATGGGTCAGGGGAGGTCTTATTTTTTTCCCCATGATTTTGCGCCCTTCACGTGACCAGATCAGGTGCGCCAGGGAATCTGTAACTAGGGCTTATTTTTAAAGTAGGGCTTATATTTCCAGCATCCTCCAAAAATCCTGAAAAATCATGCTAGGGCTTATTTTCGGGGAATCAGGGTAAGGGTAACAGGAGTTTGCCTGACTCTTGCCATAGGAATGGATGCAGAGGCTAGCCTTTCTAACTTGGGCCCCTTCCGCACATGCAAAATAATGCGTTTTCAAACCACTTTCACAACTGTTTGCAAGTGGATTTTGCCATTCCGCACAGCTTCAAAGAGCACTGAAAGCAGTTTGAAAGTGCATTATTCTGCATGTGCGGAGTGAGCGGGTGTTTCCCTTTTGACTAATATAGTTATACCCTGTTTGTTTCCGCCAGTATTGATGTACTTCACAAAAATATTTTAATAGAAGACTGACCGTCATGCCCAGTTTTTTATAAACACATGTTATTTCCCTTCAAGCTGGGGTTATATATTTGGCACACCCAAACATTCCAGAATGTTTAGATAAAATGGCATTCCTTTGCCCAAGATACTTTTTCAAGGTGGTTCTTCTCAGTGGGTTTTTTGGGGGGAGGGATTTGATTCTAACCAATAGATATCCTCTAATTGAGCCTGTCTTTTCCCAGTTCAAACCCTGCTCCCTTAGCATTCCAGCCAATAATACATTTGAACGTCTTCCTTAATTTCTGAAATAAATGGGGTTTCACTCACTGACTTGCAAGTCACATTAGACCAGGGGTCTTCAAACTATGGCCCTCCAGATGTTCATGGACTACAATTCCCATCAGCCCCTGCCAGCATGGCCAAGTGGTAGGGCTCGTGGGAATTGTAGTCTATGAACATCTGGAGGGCCATAGTTTGAAGACCCCTGCATTAGACCCACTAAGTCTCACCTGACCTCTGCTGCCTTCCCCTGTTGCTTGTGGCAGCTTCTAGCAGTTTGGCCCCCAGCTGCATGCATGTGATAGTTTTGGGGCCACTTGTGGAGAGCGTGGTGGCAGTTGTACAGACAGCCAGGAGAGGAGAGGAGAGGAAGCAGAGGTCTGCAGTGATGCCAACACAGTGCAGGAAAGGAGCTTGGTGGAAGCTAGACGTGGTGGCTCTTCCGGGTGAAAAGTGAAAAAGAACACCAGCTTTTTCACAAAAGGAGCAGCAGTGGCGTAGGAGGTTAAGAGCTCGTGTATCTAATCTGGAGGAACCGGGTTTGATTCCCCGCTCTGCCGCCTGAGCTGTGGAGGCTTCTCTGGGGAATTCAGATTCGCCTGTGCACTCCCACACACGCCAGCTGGGAGACCTTGCTGTTCTCAGCTCTCAGATGTTCAGGAACTACAATTCCCATCAGCCTCTGTCAGCATGGCCAATTGGCCATGCTGGTAAGGGCTGATGGGAATTGTAGTTCCTGAACATCTGGAGAGCCGCAGGTTCCCTACCCCTGGGCTAGTCACAGCTTCTCGGAGCTCTCTCAGCCCCACCTACCTCACAGGGTGTTTGTTGTGAGGGGGGAAGGGCAAGGAGATTGTAAGCCCCCTTGAGTCTCCTGCAGGAGATAAAGGGGGGATATAAATCCAAACTCTTCTTCCTCTTCTTCTTCTTAAAAGCAGACCTAGGCCTGAGTGGATATGGCAGGACCTTGGCGCAGCCATCTGAGCTGGGACAAGTTTCTGTGTACCGCCCAAGGATGCAGGAAAAAGGAACACTGGGGGCGGGGGGGGGGGGGGACTAGACAACTGGAGGAATACACAAGAGTTTGAGAGAAAAAAACAGTGGTGAGAAGAGAATGTAAATGCTTGGTTAGGATGAGCAGCAAGAGATGACAGCCTTGTAGTCCTTGTGGTCCTTGTGAGTTCTACAACACTTGCACAAATGAGCTTCATGAAGAAGCAGGTTGTGTTGGCATTACCTTATGAACCCTCAGGTGCAGCAAAGAATGAGGGGAGAATGATCCTGTCACTGTCCTGTCACACTGAAAATGGCTTCTTGGGACACAAAGTCTGGGTGCTGGCCCTGGTCGGCCAGGAAGCTTGGATTGAATGCCAACTTCTGTTTTTGCCCGGTTTCCCTTGCAGCTGAAAATCAGATCCTTAAGGAGAAATCATTAAGGTGCATTCGGCTGCTCCTTTTTCACTGTGATGCAGAATGCAGGTGCAGAATGGTTGGGAATGGTTTTCAAATGATTGCCCTGCACCAGGAACCTGCGCACAGGCGGCAGCTGCGCATAGCAGCTGTCAGCACCAAGGATGGCCTATGTGTCAAAGGATGGCATGGGGCTTAGCTTTGTTAGTAGAACCCATGATTTGTACCGTATGCAGGCAGTCCCAGGTTCATTCCAGTGAAAAGAGCCACATTTCCAGTGAAAAGAACCACTGCCAATCAGAGACTATGCTGAATTAGTCTGGCCAATGGGGTAACTCCATAGAAATTATCTGATTTTTGCCCCACATTTTAGTAACCGGTTCCCATTGTCTGAGAATTCTTGAGACTTGGCTTTGGATTGAAAGCTTAAAACCAGACTAGTTGAATTTATGCTTATGCACACACAAAAAAAACACACACCCTGTTTGGTTTTTACAAAGTAGGGAAAACTGTAGAAATACATCATGTAATGGCTTAATTGCAACACATTTCCTCCCACCTCCAATTTTGATTTCAGAAAGTCAACAGACTCTGAGGCCAACTTCGGTCAAGCAAGGTAGGGTCAGATATATTTCTGTAGCTTGTATGGCAATGCTGGACTCTTGACTCTTTTAATCTGCCTCTTTGAAATGTTTGCACAGAACTGTATCCCACAATGGAACAAGATGGCAGCTTCCACCTTATGGTGATATAGTTGCTTGTCATTTGCAAGGCATCCCGGAGAGTTCCTGGGTGTTCACTCTATCATTCAAGTTGTAGCTTCACCTGCAGTGGTGGCGAACCTTTGGCACTCCAGATGTTATGGACTACACTTCCCATCAGCCCCTGCCAGCATGGCCAATTGGGGCTGATGGGAATTGTAGTCCATAACATCTGGAGTGCCAAAGGTTCACCACCACGGACCTATTGTGTTGCCACTGCCTTACTGTGCAGCCATCTGTTAATGGTCCTTCTTCCCCCTTGGGCTTTTTTTTTGTCGGGGGTGGGTGGGTGGGTGGGTTGGTGATGTCATGGGCACAGCACAACCAGGGCTTTGCATGAAAAGCCGTTGGGCCTGCTGTTAAGGAAATTCCAGTTACATGGTTTGCCAGCGAAGTATGTGAATGGCTTTATTTCTGGTTTGCTTACAGTGAGACTTCTAAGAACTGCTGGTCTTTTCTTAAATACTACAACTGAACTGTTTCTAGCAGTCCTTCACACACACCCCACACCCCCCACACACTTCTTGATAACCACAATCCCATTTTTATTCTTCGGCTAGCCAGTAGGTGGTGCTGAAATATTAGAGGTAACTACCTCGTCCATGTAGCCTTTCTGTTTATTTCCCCTTCATCCCAGGGTCCCATTGCCGGTCAAACCTTTTTTTCAAATGCCAGATACTAGAGGAATCACTGGTGTGTCATATGTAACTAACATGAAAACTGTGCGGCCAGTGGCACTTAATGCGCTTAAGATCTTATTGACTGAGGTGTTGTAAACTTAACTAAATAATTCCACCTATTTGGGTTTAAATTGATTTTCAAGACTGAAATAAGCAGGTAAATAGTGAAACCACCTATGCCTATTGGTCCCTAATAATGACTTTTTAAAACCTTCACAGAATGTCAGTACAACTTTGAGAAGGCTATAGAGTACGTACCGTTCGGTATGTACACTCTCCTCTACTTCTAATGTTCCTCATGGGAGGATTTTTTTTTCTGCTGATAATACTATGCTGTTTTTATGAATAAGCGCCCCTCTTACATATTTTTTAAGCTTCCCTTTAGTTTTCCAGGAAATGTCTTGAATTCAGATGAATTGCATGATTTGAAGTTACTGTAGGATGTAAACATGATATTTAGCAGCTGTATGTCTGAGTGTATGCTGGTTTATAGAGAGTGATGCACAGAATACATAGACTTGTGTGGAGGTGATATCACTTCCCGTTTGCTGCGAATTGCCGGCAGCTAAATAGTCGGCCCTGAGACCTGCCATTGCCGGTTTGTTGAGCAGATACGTTCCCAAGTGTTTTAACTGCTCAAATGTAAAGTTGGCAAAACGGGCCTAGATTTAGAAGGGGCCGCGTGCTGCGGTGGGCAGGGACGCGATGAAGCACGGGGGGGGGGGTGAATTAGGAGCAGTGCAGGTGGGAGCAGCAAAATGCGCAGCGCGACGTCTTCTAAGGAATGCCCCACCAGAACTCTTTGACGGCTCACGCTCTTTCCTTGTGTGTGTTCTTTTTTGTTTTTTAGAAGCTGCTAACTTATGCCAAACGTCCACGGCTGCCACAACGCCTGTGACTCTTTCTACTCCTTTCAATATTACCTCCTCAGTGGCTTCTGGGACTATCACCAACCCAGTCACAGTGGCTGCAGCAATGAACATGCGAAGCCCGGTCAATGTGTCGAGCGCAGTTAACATCTCCAGCCCGATGAGCTTAGGCCACCCAGTCACCATAACCAGTCCGTTGTCCATGGCCTCTCCGTTAACGCTCACCACACCTGTAACTGCGCCGGTGAACATAGCACATCCAGTCACTATCACCTCGCCCATGAACCTGCCGACGCCAATGACGCTAGCTGGTCCGTTAAACATAGCGATGCGGCCAGTGGAGAGCATGCCTTTCCTCCCCCAGGCGTTGCCAACTTCTCCTCCCTGGTAAAACAAGCAAACACACCAACCCTCCTAGCAGTATTAAAAAAAAGGAATGAAAAGCAAATCCTTACCAGCAATTTTTTTTTTGAATTTTGGTTTTTGTTTTGTTTTTAGTTAATGAGAACGGAACCAGATTAATCCATCTGGGGCAAAAAAAAAGTGCACCAGTTTAAAATAGTGCATCCTTGTTTGGTCGGTCGTTACTCTAATACTGGGCCACTTCGTTTCTTTCCAGGTGTCAGTTGGAGCTGAAATAAGAGCAGGTGAGAGTTGAACCCAGCGCATCAGGGGAGGGGAACACCGGGTTCATGTTAGACTTTGGACATTGCAGATGTAGAAATAGTTTAAGCTGAACACTAGAAGTCTGAAAATAAAGTCCTCTGCAAGCATGCTGCAGGGTGGGAGAATGGTCAACTTAAATTTGCCAGCTCTGTATCCCTCCAGGCCTAAAAGTAGCATCGTAGTGTTTTTCTTTTAAAAGTTAACGCATTACATGGTCCTATTTTTTTTTTAATGCATTTGAATAATTATGCATTTTACCTTTGGGAATATGACGACTTCAGGGCCGAATTCCCTATGGGAAAAGTGGTACCAGCTCTGATATGCAAAGCATACGGTAACTTAACATGCTAACTTCAACGTGTAACAATGGGGATTGTGACCTGATATTCGGAGATGTAAATAACACTCACCGTATTACCCGAAGAGAATATAGCAGCATAGTCAGCGTATTGAGGAAAGAAAAAACTGTTCAACGTTTGGCAAGGAGCAGCTGTGAGTGATGGAAGAGGAGTCGAAATTGACATGACCACGGACCGAACCCACCGGGGACTCTTTTAAAGAGCCAGTAGCAGGCTTTGAAACCAATGGGGGAAAATGGTATTACGCTGGAAGACTTTGAAGGCGCCCGGGGTATGATGCGCGTATGCCCTGATTCTCTCAATCAGAACCTGCCGGCGTTGTGATGGAGAGCAGGTGTCGTTCACTCGGAGCTTTTTGTCTTATATTATAAAAATCGTATACAGTTTTTATTCTAACCACTAATTAGTTAGGATGCCCCTTCAGGACAAGCCAAGAAAGAGCATCTTATTGTTTGTGTTTTCTTTTAAAAAACCCTTTCTTCCCTCTTTAATCAAGTGTTGTGCAGATCTCCAACTTTGTAAATATTTGCCAGAAACCATCATTTTTACTTTTTAGTTTTTTGTTGTGTTAACACCTAGTTATCAATGGAAGGGGTAGGGGGCTTCCCGTTGACCTATCCAGTGCAGGAGAGATTTCCCCTCCCTAACCCCCTAAATGGTCACACTTTAAAAGAAATCCTATACAACTCTTGTTTCTTTCATTTTTTTTTAAAAAAAATATCTGTACATAAAGTAGGAAATGTAGAGATGCAGTTATTTTTTAGACTATCATGTCGGTCACTTTTTTTAAAAAAAGAAAAGGATCAGACCCTATAACCAAGACTGACTTAAGAATTAATCAGAAGGTAGAAGCTATCAGGCCAAGGGTATGACAAGGCAGTGGCGATCAGTATTTTGATTCTAACGGGATGCCAGCTTGCCTGAGCGGGTCAAAGTCCACTGTTCGTGTTTATACCCATTGTGTCCATGTAAAAAATATATCATATTCTATACTTTTTAAGGCCAACGTCTGGAGTTGGGAGACGGCTGCCCAGTTCGTTACGTGAAACGGTTCTAGGGGGCTCAGACTACATCATAAAATGTGGGGGGGAGAAATAATAGAACTTAGTGTAAAAATAATTTTATAAATGAACTTTTTGTACCTTAGGACATCAAATTGTACAACTTTTGTATATATAAACGCTTAGGAGCTTTCTGTGTAGCAGAAAGAGAACACATTCCTACACTTTTAATGTATATGTTTGTTATAATGTCATGTAAACATATGCCCCATGTTTGTGCCTTTTAATTAGTTTGTCTGAATAAACAAATGTAGAGACCTTGTAGTGATGCTTTTGTTATCTGCAGTAACCATCCTGGTTTGTTTGGAGGGGGTTTTGATATAAAAAAATTGTGTGTGTGGTTAAAAAAAATGTTGCTGAAAGTAATTTGGGCGGGGAGGTTCTAATGTCCAGACTTGCCGTAGCAGATACACAACAAGGCTTGGTGGGGCAGTCATCGGGAGGTGAGGCAGCACCTTCTGCCTGAGCCAGTGTGAAAGCATCACCGCGGTAAAGAAGCTTTCCCGTTCCCCAACTCATTTCTTTGACCTAGATTTTCTGCTTGAAAAGGAAGGAGAGGTTTCGGGGCATGAAAAGAAGGCCCTCAATTGGCTCTAGCGTTAAGATGGAATACAGGAAATGTTATGTACGCTTAATTAGGTGAGATCATGCTAGAGTCACCCACGGTTATTGGGAGAGAAATTCAGCGGCAGAGTGTGCGTGTGCTCGCGTGACCTCTAAGGCATAACAGTATATAGACAAGAGGGGCATTGGGAAGGATGTCGTTATTCTGTGCTTTCCGGGTGGCTTATAAACTTAAGTCTGAACTTGGGCTTCGAGTGCGGATAAACATGTCTACACAATAAGGCCAGGTTACAGGAAAGGGGGATGCTTGCATAAAAATCGGATGTCCCCCAATGGAGAAGCTCAGCAAAGAAGGTGGGGGAAGAAGGCAGAGATGAGAGGAAATCAGCTAAGGGAGGATGGAATTATTTCTCTCTTCCCCCCACCCCAGTTTTCTTGTCTCTCTTTAGTGTCAGTCAGCTGAGATTACCCATGGAACAGTGGTTCTGTATCTGCGGAGACTGGCTAGACATGCAGGAAATTTTATTTTGTTTGAAAAGGAGCCCACCCAATAAAATAATCTGGAGGGTTTGGAAAGCATCGGTGGGGGAGAGAGCTCCATGCTGCTCTGAGCTTGCCTAGAGTGACATGGAGTCGTCCCCCCAGCTCCCAAGTCTGAGTCGGCTTGAGAAATTTAGCATGGGGAGGGGCGGTGAGATTACAAACGTTGAATGTTATTCAGCTTTTTCAGCGCCAGATATATTTGGCTTTTCTGAATACGCCGGAATAAATTAGTAAATGACCTCCCCCACCCCAGAAAAAATCCCAAATCACCAATCCTACTGTCAATGCCAGGTGTGGAGTGGAGTTCTCTGAGAATTACAACTGATTTCCAGACTACAGAGGTCAGTTCACCTGGAGGTGTAAGGCTGGACACACTCAGACAAAGTCGACTTTGAAACAAGGAACGAACTTTATTGATTTGTGTTGCCCTATGATACAGGGTGCTGGAACTGAGGGTTCTTGCCCTCAGTTCCAGTATATATACAGGTAGGAGTGGGCGGTCCTTCCCAGTGGCGGGAACTGGGATAACTGGGGAAACAGAAACCGAACATGCAACAGGAGCTTAAGCGAAGGTCGCAGTCCTGACAGGATGAAAGGGTGGCTTCAGGGGTGGACTGTGATGTCACACCCCTCCTGTGCTCCCTTACCTTCACTTTTCCCAAGCACAGAGCTGGCAGCCCTAGATGAAGGATTATAGAATGACTCACAGGCCGGTGGTGTCTGAGATGGAGGGGGGGAAAAGTTGCAAAATTGTACAATGGAGGGAGTTGATTTCGAATACCTTTAATGGCATATAAATAGTTTCACATTAACACTGCAAGGTAATACAGCCTCTACAACTTCTGACGAGTCAAAATAACACCATTAAAAAATTTACCCACCGCTTCCAACAGCTCGTAGTTGTGGCTGTTTAAAAGATCTATAACCTTCTGTTTATCTGTAATGCCTTCACTTCCATGCCGGAAGGGGATTATCTGCTTCTTCCTACCTATCTCATAAAAAGGACAATCCAACAGCAAATGAGATACTGTTTCCACAGAACCCATGCCACACGGGCATTTCCTTTCTTCATGTGGGATTCCAAGGTGGCGTCCAAGGCTAAAGGAGGAAGGCAGGGCATTACACCTAGCTAAGGTGATTGCTCTACGCCACCGGGCCTCAACCAGGAAATAAAGGTACCGGGCGACAATTAATCCATCCACAGGTATTCCCAGAGAGATCGGGGAACAGGTTTTAGTAGCTTCCTCGAGCATCTGTTGAAACTCTCTATCAAAAAGTCTCTTCTTGATAGCCCCATAGACCTCCTGGTCCTCCAAGGAAAGGCCCAACTCATTAAGTTTGAATGGAGGGAGTCATTGACGAGATTTTTTTAAAAAACCCATACTAATAGAAGAACTGGGAGAAAACATTTTAAACTTATGATCTCACTGTACTCTCCGAAAGCGGAAAACAATATGTTGGCCAAGTTACACAGGGAAGCAGCAGACTCACTGATTAAAGATAAATGTATATTAGGAAGCTACATTTTAAATAGGACAGCTGAGAGACAGATGTAGCCTCTGAGGGAGGAAGGGAGAGGACGACTTCCCAGAAGGAGGAAATTAGACCTGATAATATCAGTCTAAGGAGCCATGAAAGGTTGGAAAGGTCTCTAGGCTCACATTCCTAGTCAGCTAACCACTTGTCCGCCCCCTGCTGGGTCTTCTCATTTCTCTGTGCGCTAGACATTGCTAATTCTAACGGAAATAAGTCACTGGCTGTTAGAAAACCACAGATAAGATGCATTTGGCACATCACTTCTTTAAAAGTTCAACAAGGAATTGTAGGAACCAAATGTGAGGAGTAATTCAATGCCATAAAATTGGGGGCGGGGGTTGATTGCCATGCCTGACTTAAGGAAAATGGATAGCAATCTTAAGAAGCAAGCCTTTATTGGCATAGACAACAGTACAACAGTAGTAAAAAACAGATTAAAACAGATTAAAAAGATTATACAATACAGGTCGAAGGAAACCTACTAGCGTTTAGTAATTTCCAGGAAAAAGTCTGCCACTATCGTACAGAGAGAAGGATCAGGGTTGTCCAACAAGTAGTGTAATCTAATTAAATTGGGGAGATGGGGTAAATGTAAAGGAGTAAGATTCACATACTTGGATCTGATTTCCTTGAATCTGAGACAGTGTAGTAATTGGTGGGCCAGAGATTCAACTGAGCCATCGTTACATGGGCACAATCTTTTAGTCTTTTCTTGCTTATTAAATCTGCCATGTAACAAGGCAGAAGGCATAACATTAAACCTGGCGAGCATTATGGCTCTCCTTTGAACAGGGTTTATTAAGCAATACAGGTAGTGTGCCAAGTGGCCCCGTTCAAATGGGAGAGAAAAATACAGGGGGGAACACGTTTTCTTGGCTGCGGTGATTAGGGTAGAGAACTCTCTATCCAATAGTTGACCTTTTAATTTCCTATAAGCTTCTGAATACGACAAAGGGCAAAGTGGATAGCAATCTAAAAGATTAGTAGGATGTGCTCTGTTTGGGGTGTGTGTGTGTGTGTGTGTGAGAGAGGGTATTTACCCTCCCAAAAGGCAACACATGAAACACAAGCTCCCAGAGAACATAAAGCCAATCTTCAGTTCTTTTTTTTAATTTAATTTTTTATTGTATCATTTGAATTTTACAGTTTATTATAGTAATTTCCTTCTTCATACATTTTCAAACAATACTTTCCCCCCCTTTCTCCCTCCCATTTCTCCCCCCCATTTCTTCTTCTTCATAGTTTTGTCACACAAACAGCAGTAAGTTCGTTCTCTGTAGCCTCTTCTCCCATATTTCTTCGTTGACTCAAGCTTCTTTCATCCAGTCCACGTATATTGTCCATATCTTCAAAATTTCATTCTGTTTGTCTTGCCACGTCTTATTTTTGGTTAGTATATCGAAAATATCAAGTGTTCCCAGATATATTCTAACCATCTCTGAAGTGTCCATTTTTTCTTTTCTTTCCAGCCCAAGGCTATTGTTGCATGGGCTGCTTTGATCATTATTTTATACATCTATGTATATAAAAATCTAACAGTGTGTTTGTCCCTGATGGTCTCCCTCAGAAGCTGCTGGACGGATCACCCCCAAATTTTCACAGGACGTCCCTCCCTGTTGCTGGCAGGTACTCGGACCTTCAAACCGCCGAAAGTCCATACCTGAGCCAGGTAAAACATCTTTTTCCTGGTGCACCAGGCCATGAAGCTGGCTGTGTTTAACTGTCACCCTTAGAATGTCCGTGCAGCCTGTCTGTCTGTGGCCTGAGGGCTTAGGATGTTCTTGCAGATGGGCAGAGATGAGCAGTGAAAGCAGTAAATAGGTAATACTGGTAGGTAGTACGAGTGGAAGTGAAACACATACACACTTTGCCGTGTGAGACGTCAGGTGGGGTTCCCCCCCCTCACATGCAGGTAACTTTCACTCTCTGTGCCTCACCCACTACTACCACACAACACACATCCAGCTCATCCTCACACACCTCACTCTGCCCTCCCTCACATCCAACCACCACTTACCCACTTCCTCACCCATATTCACCACAGCTCTCTTTTACTAAAAGCGAGCTGGAGTTTGCCTTTTTCTTCTAAGACAATCTGCGGCGTGGGGGGTGAACCTACGCTACCTGCTCCCCTTCTTTTGCACATGGCCCTTTACGAACCCAGGGAGCTGGCCTCGATCTGAATGCCTCACCACCCTGCCTCTGCTGCCTGACTGGGACAGCCTGCTTGCCCCAGTTCTGCCTTACCCAAGCCAGGACTGTGCGTGTCAACCAGCCTCATGGACAGCGGGATTCACACTCTGGACAGTTCCATTGTGGAATGGGAAGGGTTACCTTATACTAAAAAAACAAGACAGCACCATATAACAATGTGAATTGAAAAGGGAAAGAGGGATTCCATTTGATCCCCCCAAAAGGCTATGCTGGGGATCATTGGACCTGCATGGACATCTGTGTGGGTTGCGGACTGTGATGGACAATTGCCACAGCAACACGTGGCTGGGCCCGCTAGTATAACTATATTGTTTGTCCACCCTTCTGTCTTCCATTACACCCATGAACGTTAAGGCATTATTTCAATCAATATTTATCTTCACCAGTTTCTCGATATATAACAATACAATTGTCCAATTTTTTTTACTTCTGCACATTCCATCCACATATGGTTATAATATGCCTCTAGGTCTCCACAGTGCCAGCATGCCAATCTCCAGTTCTTTTTAAGTTCACTAAAGTTACTCCAAACATAAAAGTGTGTGAAAATGTGCATACGTGGGAGAAAACTTCACGAAGTTTCTAAAATAGGTTTAAAAGTGATATGAAGGTATATTAGCAGACCAAAAATGCCAAAACCAACACAGAGAAGAGAAACAGAAGGAAGTGTAAAATATGCCATATATGAGATTGGAAAATTTTAGGCAAAGCATGAGCAAGAGTGTTTTCGTAATCCACAGAAAGGAAGAGACTGAGAGGAAGGACAGCTGTGTGTGTAGGGTGGGGGGGTGGAATGTCACTTTTTTCGAGTGAAGATATGTGGCATCAACTGCTCATAAATGATTTTGCTTCAGAGAAAATAAAACTGAATTAAGGGGATGTTTTTACTGTGCTTTGAAGAAAATATGAAACTGGCACAAAATAACTATATGGCTGAAGGCAGAGGTGGGGTCCAGCAGGTTCTCACAGGTTCCCAAGAGTAGGTTACTAATTATGTGTGTGTGCCAAGAGGGGGTTACTAATGGGTGGTTTTGCCACGCGATTTTTGCCTTAGTTACACCCCTCCGCTCAGCAGTAGCGCGCAGAACTTGGAGCAGTCTAGCAGGAGGTGCACCGGCGTGCGTGGCAGCCTGCGCCTGTGTGCATTCGTTTCCCGCCCAAGGACCGGCGCAGTGGCTGCCTCCTTGCCACAGCCCTGCCCTGGAATGCCCGCCCCACCCCCGTCGTGCCCCACCCAGCCCCATTGGCCCTACGCCACAGTTTGAATCTCACCACCACGGGAACCTGTTACTAAAATTTTTGGATCCCACCTGAAGATAACTTGTAGGTCAGAGGTACTCCATGGCTCGCAGTCCCCCTGTGGTTCTTCTGAGCTTTGGGCCCCAATGTGGCACCGGCCATGTTTCAGGAAAGTGGGCCAGGCCCTTGCCCAGAGGGAGCCTGTGGTTGGCAGGTAGTTGCCACCTTGAAAGAGCTGCCACCTAAGGAACGGGTAAGACGTGAGCCTCCCTGAAGTGCCGGCCTCATGCCAGGAAGGAAGTCAGTCCGGCTCTTTTGGTTGACGCTGCTGCTCTCCACAAGCCACAGAGCGAGTGTGATTGTTGTTGGTGGATTACATCCGGAAGGCAGATTTTTTTTTAAAGAAGGAAGACAAGAGCCAGAATGCAAGAAATCCACGTTTTAAGAAATAAAAACTGTGGAAATAAAGTCAGATTTATTATGGAAAATAAAATAAAGGGGTATAAGTTTACGGAGCAAAATGAAGAAAAATGTAAAACAAGAGCTGGGTAACAGGGTCTGCCCAGAGCCCTCCAAAGCACTGGATACAACTTCCATTTTTATAGAAGCAATTTGATGTGTGTGTTAGTATTTCTTAGCCAAACATTTCACACATGGGAAAAGCAGAGGTCATTACACAATACCCTGTCACAATTTTTTTTCACACTCTGTGAACTGGTGAGCCTGTTCAGTTTCCTAGAGAATATTCACCAATATAACAGCACACTTTCTTTTGTATCTGTGGGGGTCAAATTAAAATTTTCAACTGGACTTTGGGCGTATGGGGGAGGATCCTGTCAGTTTTTTCAGACTTCTTCTCCTTACCACAGACCACAGGGCTTAGGTCCACGCCAATCCCATAATCCTTAGCATAGCTGTTGTGGCCGGGCAAAGCAACCAATTTCTCACTTTTATGACAGTAGAAAAGCTGGCTGAATCCAGATTACATTTTCCAATAACGGAAAGGGAGGTATGATTCTATCAGTGCATAAGAACATAAGAACAAGCCAGCTGGATCAGACCAGGGTCCATCTAGTCCAGCTCTCTGCTACTCGCAGTGGCCCACCAGGTGCCTTTGGGAGCTCACCTGCAGGAGGTGAAAGCAATGGCCTTCCGCTGCTCCTGCTCCTGAGCACCTGGTCTGCTAAGGCATTTGCAATCTCAGATCAAGAAGGATCAAGATTGGTAGCCAGAGATCGACTTCTCCTCCATAAATCTGTCCAAGCCCCTTTTAAAGCTATCCAGGTGAGTGGCCGTCACCACCTCCTGTGGCAGCATATTCCAAACACCAATCCCACGTTGCGTGAAGAAGTGTTTCCTTTGATTAGTCCTAATTCTTCCCCCCAGCATTTTCAATGGATGCCCCCTGGTTCTAGTGTTGTGAGAAAGAGAGAACAATTTCTCTCTGTCAACATTTTCTACCCCATGCATAATTTTATAGACTTCAATCATATCCCCCCTCAGACGTCTCCTCTCCAAACTAAAGAGTCCCAAACGCTGCAGCCTCTCCTCATAGGGAAGGTGCTCCAGTCCCTCAATCATCCTCATTGCCCTTCTCTGCACTTTTTCTATCTCTTCGATATCCTTTTTGAGATGTGGCGACGGGAACTCCAAGTGCAGTCGCACCACGGCTTTATATAAGGGCATGACAATCTTTGCAGTTTTATTATCAACTCCTTTCCTAATGATCCCCAGCATAGAGTTTGCCTTTTTCACAGCTGCCATGCACTGAGTTGACTTCTCCTTGCCAAAGACCACAGGGCTTAGGACCACACCAATCCCACAATCCTTAGCATAGCTGTTGTGGCTGGGCAAAGCAACCAATTTCTCACTTTTATGACAGTAGAATCCAGATTACATTTTCCAATAATGGAAAGGGAGGTATGATTCTATCAGTTCGCCCTTCCTGCTGCAGACCTCATATTTGCCCCCACACCATTTCTGAGGGTCCCTTGCTCCTCTGAACCACCACTTTGAGGAGATCGTTGGGCTGCAGCGGGGTGGGATGAGGAAAGGAAATTCTGTTCCACTGATGTCAGTGCCTTCCATTAGAGGAAAATGTCTTCTGGATCCAAATCATTGTTCTCAAATTGGGTCTGCGCATGCTTCTCATCCATCCTTCTAGAGCTCTCCTAAACACCCCCCCTCCTCCTCCCAGCTCCAAGGCGAGAAGGTTTCCCTCCCAAGAGTCACGGGGTAGAGAGAAAGGTGAGCATTTCCCTCAGTTCTCTCTTTGCTGCCGTGCGTACAGAACGTATATTCTTGCTTGTCCAACCTTAGGGTCTTCTTGTGGTGTTTCTTGGCAGGGGAAATGACCATGGAGTGGGGTGGGAGCACTTTTTAAGAAGTGCTCCACTTGTGGGGCCAAAGAATTACAAGCCACTTGTGGGGCCAAGAATTACAAGCACTCCAAGTGCTTTCTGTGCCTCAGAAAAGGGCACATCCCCTCCTTCTGCAAAGTCTGTGTCTTGCTTACTTCTTGTGCCAGGATGGTCTGGACCTCACATTTGAAGGCTGCTCTTTACAAGCAGTATCTGGCACTGGATCCTTCAGCGAAAGTGGTTCACGAGTCCATGGGCTGTCTGAGCACTTCTCTTCACCCAATGGAGAAACACAGTCCTTCCTCAGGTAAGACTTCTTGTTAAGATTTCACAAGTGCCTGCTTCGTTCAGTCAAGCAAGGGTTAACTGCTGAAGTCACATCACTGGGATCACATGAGCTTCTGGAAAGATCTCTCTCCTTCCAGCAAAAGAGGAGAGACAGACCCACAGGCATGTATAAACTGCATAGACACCCAGACTGAGCACTTGCATAGACAGAGTTTGATGTTCCTATATTTAGTGTAAATTCATTTGTTGTCTAATAAAATTTTACAAAACAACTCACTTTCCTCTCTGCCCTAATGTTTACTCTACTAATTCATTGCAATACAACAAAAGGTTATGGGCCCAGAAGTTTCCACTGCATATACTTTTCTCTGATGCAAAATAAGTTGCTTATATAAAGGAAGGTTATATGAAGGAACCCTACAGAAACAATATATCAGATGATGGAGCCTCTAGACATGGACGCTAGACATGGGGACACAGATCTGATTAGATTATTGTCCACATGCCTGTGCAAGCTCCTACAGACTATTCTCCAGTAGTGTCGTTTCTAAGCTTGGAGGACGCCAAGATCAAAGGCCAAGCCATCATATCTCTTCTAGCTCCATTGCTGGATACAGTAGCTCCCGTCTGCAGACACAACTCCTTACTTCTGGGTGACCTGATGTGGGAGGGTTGCCTGGCGTGGGCCCGAGTGGCACTGATCCCTCCCCAGCTGTTGGGGACCCTGTGTCAGAGTCTTGGGTTTAAACACTGTATCCTGCATCAATTATATGCCTGGTAGTATATATGTAGTTAGTAATCATATGCCTGCTGCTTTACATGTAGTTAAGCAACCCTGGTAAGTTTGAGGGCAAGATGTAATCATAATGGACCCAGCTGTGTGAACTTCAAGGTTTGGTTGCCAGGCAATGTGATTGTCATGATAGTTAAAGTGTTCATATCCTATCCAGCATGAGTCAGCATGAGACTGAGCTGACAAACCAGTTCTTACCTGTTCCAAGTGACCTTTAACATGATTGGTTGAGTCTTGTATAAAAGCACTTGTATTATATTGGTTCAGTGTTCCTTTGGGAAACAGGTGTTAGGCGAAGCACTTTGATAGTCTACTGAATATTCTTCGTTGTATATAGTTACTTGTACATAGAGCAACTGAATGATAAATGCCTTCTTATGAATGACAAAGCTGTGTGGAGTTTACTTCGTGAAGGTGGGAGTGTTGCTGTACAAGACCACTAGTTCTACTCTAAGTAGCCCCGCTCAAATTCTGCTATCAGGTTATGGGCCCAGGCGGTGTGGTCTACCTGTGAGTAAGGCGGTGGTTCCTGTGTGTTCCTGTGTGTTCCTGTGAGCTGTGGTGTGGCTGTCCAGTACAGAGTCTACGATGGCGGTCACAGCAGCCGGCATGCCGTTTGAACGCCTTAATGAGGACAACTACTTGTCGTGGGCGTGTAAGATGCAGTCCTATCTTATTCAGGAAGATTTGTGGTCTGTGGTGGAGACATCCCCGGCTGCTGCTACCCGGCCAGCGGCCGGAGTGGCAGCTGATCAAAAAGCCCGTGCCTCCATAATTCTAGCCGTGGAGAACTCCCAGCTTCTGTATGTTCGGGACACTGTGAGCGAAAAGAATGTTGGGAGGCGCTCAAGGCCATATATCAACAAGATACAGCAGGGTCTAAAATGCTGATAGCGAGGACGGCTATATAACTGCAAGCTGAAAGCTGGTGAGTCGCGTTTCTACTCATTTGCAGCTAATAGGGTCCCTATTAGATCCCAATTGGAAGACCGTGGGATGGTTTTTCCAGAGTCCCATAAATCTTATATCATCTTATCATCACTTGACCAAGGTTGGGATCAGCTGGTTTACAGTTTACAAAGTGTGAAAGAAGCAGACCTCACACTTTCCTTCGTTGACTGCTAAGCTGCTTGAAGGTCAGCAACAGAGGGAATTCCAGCAGGAGAGCCGTGCTGTTGGAGCTGCCCCTATGAGGCGACAACGCTCTGAGGTGAAGGTTTCATCAGAGGCGGTGCCTGCGAAAGCCTATTCTGTCGGAGATGTTACTGCTGTGGGTCCGTAAATCACATCGCCAAACACTGTCCAGGCGCCCGGCAATAAAGGCAGATGAAAGGACAGAAGGAGGCGAAGCGGAAGATTTACAGCCCAGAACAAGCCTGACGGTATGACGCAGCTATGTTGGTGTCTAGTGCTGTGGAGAAAAAAAAGCAAAGCAGCTGGTTGATGGATAGTGCCTGCGACCGCGTTGTGTATTAACGACAGAAGTTTGCTTCGAGATGAAACTGCTGCTACCATTTCCCCACGTAAGCCTTGCTGATGGTTCATCATCAGAGGTGTCTTTACAAGGAACTGTGTATGTACCTGCTTTTGGACTTAATATTCAAAATGTGTTACTAGTCCCCCACCTAGACTTTAATTTGTTAAGTGTTCCATGCCTTGTTCAGGAGGGGTATAAAGTCACATTTAATAATGACATGTGCTATGTGAACAGAAATAATGTGTTGTGTGCAAAGGGACAACTAAGGGATATGTTGTACCACATGATTCCCAAAGGTACTAGTGGGAGTGTAAAACAACTATCCAGTCTGTCTAATAAGCCTTTACACGACAACTGTGTGCACGAGTTACACAGTGTACTAGGTCATGCAGGGTGGTCTACTATAAAGCAGTTAGCTAAAGTGTGTGACATACAAGTAAAACCCTGTAAACATTACCTAGAGTGTTCTGTTTGTAGTGGCTGCAAAGTCAAAGCCTTTCCTGTTGCTAAAGCAAGCAATAGACAAACAGACAGACCTTTTGCTTTGGTCCATTCTGACCTTGCTGGACCTTTCCCAGCCAGCCAAGGGGGTGCACGTTACATCATGTTGATTGTGGATGATTATAGTAGGTATTCTTATTGTCTACTGTTAAATCCAAAGCAGAAGCCTGTGAGAGGTTCCAGGATTGGGTTGCCATGGTTGAAAGAAACCACCTATAAGGTGGCGAGGCTACAAACAATGTGAGGAGAGTACATGAGTAAAAGCCTTTCAATCCCTGGTTGGCAAAGAAAGGGGATTGTGCACAGAACAACTAACCCTACGCCTCAGGAGAACGGGGTATCAGAGGGACGCTTGGGAGTTTTACAGGTGATGCGTGACTGCATGCTTGAGGATGCAAAACTACCCTTTCACTATTGGGGAGAGGCTGTCTGTGCTGCCACTCACGTAATTAATCGTCTCTGGAGTTCCAGTATTCAGGAAACACCCCATTACATGTTGTTTGGCAAGAAACCCTCTTTGAAACACCTGAGAAGGTTTGGGAGCTTTGCCAATGTCTTGATACCAAGTGCACAGAGAACTAAAGGTAAACCCAGGTATCAAAGATTAAGATTTACAGGCTATTCAGAAAACACTAAAGGTTATAGATTCAGTCTGAATTTTGGCAGAATTGTGGTCTCTAGAAGTGCCACCTTTGAGAGGCACACAGGTTGGGAGCATGTTCATTCTAATTCAGAGGTTTTTCTGCCTGCCTTAACTGAACAGCCTGCAGGTGCAGCAATCAGTAGCCAGAGCGCACCATCCTCCTCTGCTCAAGGTCACATTCCTAGAGTGAAGAGAGAGACAGCAGTAGTTCAGACTCAGAGAAAGAGAGGATCACCAAGTGTTGATTTTTTCCCATAGGTCCAACAGAAAAATAAAGGAGTGCAGCCACAAAGATTTGGTGTTACTCAGGTTGTTAGGATCTATCAAACATGGGTAGAGCCTCAAAGTTTCCAGGAGATGGTAACTAGACCTCCTGAGGAACAAGAATTGTGGAATGCTGCTATGGATGATGAATTTGAATCCTTAGTGAAGCAAAATGTTTTTGAAATTGTAGACTTGCCACAAGACCAGAAAGTGGTTGGATCACGTTGGGTGTACAAGAAGAAATCATTGCCCAATGGGGATAGCTTGTACAAAGCTCGTTTGGTTGCCCAGAATACGGGCAAACCTATCTAGAAAATTATGAGCAAACATATTAAGCCTACTGCTAAGGCTGAGTCTATGAGACTGGTGCTAGCTATATAGCAATGCAAAGGGAATGGAAAATCGTCACTTTGACTTCCAGTGTGCATATTTACAGCTCCTCTGGCAGAGGATGTGTACATGAAACCAGCACCTGGATATGCAGTTGAAAAAAGGCAAAGTGTACAAATTATGTAAATCACTGTACGGCCTACGCCAGGCAGCTAGAAATTGGAATCAGTGTTTGCATGATGGTTTGTGTAAACTAGGTTTCCAGCGAAGTGTTGCGGATCCTTGCGTGTATACTAAGGTGAAGGCCAAGAGCAAGTCATCATAATTGTTTACGTAGATGACATGTGTGTTACTGCCTTAACTGATGCTCAAATCACTGATGTCTATGACAGTTTGAGGAAGACATTTCAGGTGAAAGATTTAGGCTACCTGAAAACCTATCTAGGTATTAGCATAACTAAAACAGCAGAAGGAACCTTGCTGCTAAGTCAGAAAGACAAAATTGAAGAGCTCATAGTGAGTACTGGCTTAGAGAAAGCTAAAGTAGCAAAAACACCTATGTCTACTGAGTTTACTAAAGGAAAGAAGGATTCTGATGTTTCTTTTGATAATCCTGGATTATATCGTTCTGTCATTGGAAGTTTGGCCCATTTGGCAAACTGGACAAGACCAGATATAATGTTTGCTGTTAGCTATTTAAGCAGACTTGTGTCTAAACCCACACTACGTGCTTGGCAAGGAGTAAAACGTGTCGTTCGTTACTTAAAAGGTACACAGCATTTTTGCTTGGTGATAGCTCCAAACAAAACCCAAGTGTTAACAGCTGCAGCAGATAGTTCTTTTGCAGATGATTCTGAAAGTAAGTCCTGCACAGGTTATCTTATTAAATATGCTGATGTTCTTGTTGTATGGAGATCGAGAAAACAGACAACAACTGCCTTGTCAACATCTGAGGCAGAGTATTGTGCGTTATCTGAGACATGCACAGAGTTGCAATGGATGAAGCAATTGCTATCTGAGTTAAAGGTGCAATGTGTAGAACCTGTAGTCATTCAAGATGATTCACAAACCTGTATAAGTTTAGCTGAAACTGAAAGCATGAGAACCAGAACAAAATACATTGGTGTTAGGTACCAAAATGTAAAGCAAATGGTGCAAAATAAAACAATTTCTTTGTCTTATATTGAAAGTGAAAACAATCAAGCTGACTTGTTTACTAAAGCAGTACCAGAACTGAAGTTTGAACGTATTTTGCCTTTGTTAGGTATTGTCAATGTACTTATGTAGTTTTTCTTTGTAAATATTTGTGATTGTATGTAATGACTGCTTCCTAGGATATGAGAAGGGGTGTCATGATAGTTAAAGTGTCCATATCCTATCCAGCATGAGTCAGCATGAGACTGAGCTGACAAACCGGTTCTTACCTGTTCCAAGTGACCTTTAACATGATTGGTTGAGTCTTGTATAAAAGCACTTGTATTATATTGGTTCAGTGTTCCTTTGGGAAACAGGTGTTAGGCGAAGCACTTTGATAGTCTACTGAATATTCTTCGTTGTATATAGTTACTTGTACATAGAGCAACTGAATGATAAATTCCTTCTTATGAATGACAAAGCTGTGTGGAGTTTACTTCGTGAAGGTGGGAGTGTTGCTGTACAAGACCACTAGTTCTACTCTAAGTAGCCCCGCTCAAATTCTGCTATCAGTGATGAGGAAAATTTCCCCACTAGACACAATTAAGTTGGAACCTGGCATGAAAGAGAAAGGGGGGAGCAGGGGATAGTTAGGTGATAAAATGCTAACGCTTTTTGCATGCTTCAGAACTGGCTTGGAGAAGTTTTGGTTCGTCCGTTCCACTAATAAAGGCTACTGTAACCAGCAACAGAATCTGTTTGCTGTAGCTACAACCTACAGCTGTGGGTAGGTCCTCCCTTGGCATCCTCTCACGGGGGCTGGTCAGAGGCGCAGCAAGGGGGAAAAGCACCCGGTGCGTCCTCCATCCCTCCCCAGAATGCCTCACTCCAGAATGCCCCTGCCACACCCCCGGAATGCCCTTGCCACACCCCCACAGGGGCGCGTGCCTGGTGCATCACACGGTTTTTCCTCCACATGTCATTGCAGCACTTGACTTCCCACAAAAATTAGCCTTCTCTTCTGAACTAAACTGAATTATCTTTTGCATAAAATTAAATAAAAGCTGTCTGAAATTGGGAAGGGAAAATTTAAAACATCACACAGGGCAGAGGAGAAAATTACAGGCACCACAATCCAAAGCAGGGGTGTCTATGGGTTGATGAAAAACACAAATATTATTTTTATTACATAAAAATACAATAGCAGACAAATGACACATTAACAGATTTTGCCAGAACGTGACTCATAACTGTTCAGGTTTAATACGTGTTAATAATAATAGTAGCTGGGCTTCTGGCAGAAGGGCCAACTCTCTATTTCTGGATAGGTCCTCGAGAAGTGTGCCAACAGATACTAAAAATACCAGGACAGATGACACTTCTGCTGTCTACATTGATGGCTGCTTTGTCATGTGATTTTGGAGGGGAATGGAGGTAAAACGTAAGAAACATGGCAAGAACCTTGGGGAAACTGAAGCATAAGACCCTTACCTTCTCTGTCTCGCCCCCCAAGGCCAATGTTTATTGCCTTTCCCCGGCATCCAAGCTGGCTGTAGGGCAATCTTTATCTCAGTGCAGACCAATTTCCGTGTGTAAAACCAGAGCAGAATTATAGGCACTGCATAATTTGTGATGACCAGTGGCTAGACTTAATAAATTTTATTTGAATTGACTGGCTTAATTTATTTCATTTTGGGGTTACTGTCAGATATGCACAACCGCAGTGCCACCCTGGAAAACACCCTTCCTCAGGTCTGTTACCATACCACTCTGGCATGTTTTAATGCTGTTATTTAATGATATATTATTTATTTATTGCTATTGCTGTTATGTAACATTTTTTTGGGTTGTTCACCGCCCAGAGCCCTTAGGGGATGGGGCGGTATATAAATATGATAATAAATAAATAAATAAATAAATAAATAAATAAAGAAGAAGAAGAAGAAGAAGAGTTTGGATTTATATCCCCCCTTTCTCTCCTGCAGGAGACTCAAAGGGGCTTTACAATCTTCTTGCCCTTCCCCCCTCACAACAAACACCCTGTGAGGTAGGTGGGGCTGAGAGAGCTCCGAGAAGCTGTGACTAGTCCAAGGTCACCCAGCTGGCGTGTGTGGGAGTGCCCAGGCTAATCTGAATTCCCCAGATAAGCCTCCACAGCTCAGGTGGCAGAGCTGGGAATCAAACCCGGTTCCTCCAGATTAGATACACGAGCTCTTAACCTCCTTCGCCATTGCGGCTCCGAAGAACTGTGACTAGCCCAAGGTCACCCAGCTGGCGTGTGTGGGAGTGCCCAGGCTAATCTGAATTCCCCAGAGAAGCCTCCACAGCTCAGGCAGCAGAGCTGGGAATCAAATCCGGTTCCTCCAGATTAGATACACGAGCTCTTAACCTCCTACGCCACTGCTGCTCCTACACCACTGCTGCTGAGAGGAGGGGCGTAACTAAGGCAAAAATCACCAGTTAGTAACCCCCTTTCAGCACACACAAATAATTAGTCAACAAATAAATAAATAAATAAATAAATAAATAAATAAATAAATAAATAATAAATGAATGAATGAATGAATGAATAAATAAATAAATAAATAGCGGGTGGAGTGCTTATTCACAGGTATCCCTGCCCATGGCAGAGATGGGGAGCCCATTCTCTGGCAATAGCCAGATTTACCTACAAGGAGCTTGTAGGAATTTCTTCTTCTTCTTCTTCTTCTTCCTGTTCTCATGCTCTCAGCTTGCTTGCCATAGCAGCACAACCAAAGTAGAATGGGTCCTCAACACAATACAGCAGCCCTGCTGAATGGATACTCATTTCCAGCCACAAGAGGACCCCGGATGTCATGGCCTCCCCTGATTATCTCAACCCAGATATTCCCTCCTGTAACTAACTTCTCCTGACCACTTTACAATGCCCTGTGTTGTTTCTCAAACAATCCATCCGGACACCTTCCAGAGGTTATCCTAGCACCTCCCAAAGATCGTCCTGACACGCCCCCCCCCCCAAGGTGGTTCATGCAGGTAACCTTCCTTGACCTTGCTGATCTTCCTCCTTCCCCAGGCCAAGGCATACTCTGTTCTTCCACCTGCAAGAAGAAGAAGAGGAGTTTGGATTTATATCCTCCCTTTCTCTCCTGCAGGAGACTCAAAGGGGCTTACAATCTCCTTGCCCTTCCCCCCCTCACAACAAACACCCTGTGAGGTGGGTGGGGCTGAGAGAGCTCCGAGAAGCTGTGACTAGCCCAAGATCACCCAGCTGGCGTGTGTGGGAGTGCACAGGCTAATCTGAATTCCCCAGATGAGCCTCCACAGCTCAGGCGGCAGAGCGGGGAATCAAACCCGGTTCCTCCAGATCAGAGTGCACCTGCTCATGGCCACTGCTCTTAGCCACTACGCCACTGCAAGACTTTCCAATTCCTTGCCTGCCCCCCACCCACCTTCAAGGACTGCATGACAATGATGGTGGTAGGCGTTGGGCATGTGAGACTTCTTGGACATCCTAAACATTTAGGAGGGGAAAAGAGTTTTGGGGGTTGGTGACCATTAATAGTTTGGAATGCCTGGAGGGCCACTCTTCCCACTGCTCAAGTGTTGCAAGCCCTGGAGTGGAGTGGGCTGAGGGGAACAGGGCAGGACCTTCTCTGCCGCCTCCACCCTGGCTGCTTTAAAACTGGGAGTTGTGCTATGCTTGACTTTGTCAAAGGCTAGGAGTAGATGTACCTTCTCCTCTGATAGGCTTGGCCTTTCCCAAAGAGCTTGATTTTACATCTTGGGAAACGGGGGTGGGAGCAGTGGTGGGATCCAAAAATTTTAGTAACAGGTTCCCATGGTGGCGGGATTCAAACTGTGGCGTAGCGCCAGTGGGGCTGGGCGTGGCATGACGGGGCATGGCTGGGCATTCCTGGGCGGGGCTGTGGCAAGGACGCAGCCGCTGCACCGGTCCTTGGGCGGGAAACGAATGCACGCAGGCGCAGGCTGCCACGCACGCTGGTGCACTCCTGCTAGACTGCTTCCAGTTCTGCGCGCTGCTGCTGAGAGGAGGGGCGTAACTAAGGCAAAAATCACGTGACAAAATCACCCATTAGTCACCCCCTCTCGGCAGACACAAATAATTAGTAACCCACTCTCGGGAACCTGGGAGAACCTGCTGGATCCCACCTCTGTCTCATTTGCATTATGGATCATCAAGTCACTTCTGATGAATGAGTGAATGGTCTCCAAAACATCCTCTTGTAAACAACCTTGCTCAGGTTTTGGAAACCGAGGGTGGCAGCTTCCTTTATTGTGTTAATCCACTTCAGGTCGGGTCTTCCTCTTCCTACTATCTTCAGCGTTTCCTGGTGTTATTGTCTTTTCCAAGTACAACAGCTGCAGTTTTGCCATTTGAGCTTCTAGCAGCATAAGGACCAAAATAAAGCTTTTCTTGGGGTGTCCTTTACCAGGCTGCAAAGGAGCTTGAGGGGTGTTTGGTGTTTCCTCTCTGAACATTATTGTGCTGTATTTTAAGAAATGTCTGGGAAAAGGCTTCTTCCTTGGGTTGGGTTTTATGTGTGCAAAGACGCGGAGGGCATGTCAAAGCATTACAGACAGATAAAATGATGTAAAAGCGTGACTGGCTGTTGTGGGTTTCCTGGGCTGTGTGGCCGCGGTCGGGTAGGTTTTGCTCCTGACATTTCAGAATGCCAGTCGCAGATGCAGACGAAACTCTGCGAGCCAGACGGGGCAAATCACTCCAGCGCGGTCCAAAACCCCCACAAAAAACCAGTTGACTCCGGCCGCGAAGGCCTCCAACAATACGCGGAAGTGTCTAATTATGGATGAAAAATTCATAGAAGTCAACATAATGTATTCTATCATGTCAAAGAATGGTTGTTTATATATATCACTGCTCTTTGCCCTGGCGCTGTTACATCAGGGCCCCCTCATATTGAGGGGCCCACCGTCCCCCTTCTTGGGGTAGGTTTTAATTGGGGTTTCTGGACGCCTCTTGTTTATTTACTTATTGATTGTTATCCACTGTTTTATATGAGTTTTTATGAAGTTTTATCGATGGTTAATAGGATGGAGCTTATGTATTTGTATCGTGTATGATTTGCTCCTGCTTAATGTTTTTTTTTTAATTGTGTTGTTCACCGCCCGGAGCCCTTTGGGGATTGGGTGGTATAGAAATTGAAGATATAAGTAAATAAGTAAATAAATAAATAAATAAATAAATACACACACACATACACACACACATATACATACATACACACACACATACACACACACATACACACACATATATACATACATACACACACATATACACATACACACACACATATATACACACACACATATACACATACACACACATACACACACACACATATACACACATATATACATACATACACACATATACACATACACACACATATATACACACACACATATATACACACACACACATACACATACACACATACACACACATACACACACATATACACACACATATACACACATATATACATACATACACACACATATATACACACACACATATATACACACACACATACACACATACACACACATACACATACACACACACATATATACACACACATATATACACACACATACATACACACACACACACACATACACATACACACACATATACACACACACACATATATACATACATACACACACATATACACACACATATATACTGTGCACCGCCCAGAGCCCTTCGGGGATGGGGCGGTATAAAAGCTCAATAAATAATAATAATAATAATAATACACACATACACACACACATACACACATATATCCATATACACACCCACACCCACATACACACGCGTACAACCGTATGTGCACAAATACGCACATACATCCAAGCAGAATGAAAGAGATCTGCATCAGTTTGCGCAGTTGCCCCCCCTCCCCTCCCCCGCGCAAAAAAGGGCCGGTCCTGTCGCGAGGGAGGGGGCGGAGGGGGGGCGGCCAGTCCCTGTCGGGAAAGCGCCGCCCCCCCCCCGCCCCCCGCCCCCCCCCCCCGCCGCGCTGCCGGCCTCCCCCGGCGTCCCTCCCCTCCCCCTCTCCCTCTCCCGCGAGCCTCTCGGCGCGGCCTCCCGACGGGGCCCTGTGGCTGCGCGCGGCCTGGCGCGGGGACGCGCGCGGAGGGAGGGAGGGGGCGGGGCGGGGCCGGGAAGGGAAGGGGGCGGCGGCGCCTCCGCCATCGCTCTCTCCGGCCCGCCCAGCGCCGCCCCCGGCAGCCGCCTCCCTCGCCCGCGTCCTGCGCACCGACCGGTAAGCGCCTCCGGGCCCCCAGACCCGCCTCCGCCGCAGGCCCTCAGCGCGGCCCCCCCGCTCCCCTGTGGGGGGGGCAGGGCGGGAGGGGGGTCAGGGGCGTGCCCTCCCCGCCGAGCGCCGGCAGCCCCCCCCCCCATATGGTCCAGACGGGGGTGTCTTGAGTGTGGGGGGGAGGTCCCTTTCCAAGGGGGGGGGCGTGAGCCTTCAGGAAAAGGGGCTGGGCTGGGGGAGGGGGGGCCTGCAGACCCCCACCTTGGGGAGAGCAGTGGTGGTTGGGGCGGCGTTGCTGGGCTTTGGAGGCACCCTGGGGCCTGCTGCGGGGAGGGGGGTGTCTGGCTAAGGGGGTCCTGTTGGGTGGGAGGGGTTTTCCTGCCCTTCGCCCCGGGTGCTGTGGACAGCCTGGAAATCGGGCAGTGGTGGCGACCCTTTGGCACTCCAGATGTTATGGACTACAATTCCCATCAGCCCCTGCCGGCAGGGCCAATTGGCCCTGCTGGCAGGGGCTGATGGGAATTGTAGTCCATAACATCTGGAGTGCCAAAGGGTCGCCACCACAGAAATAGGGGAACCACATTATTTGGGGCTGGAGGCAGGAGACCAGGAGGGGGGCCCGGGATGTCCCCAATAGTGGGTGTTCCCAGTTCCTTGGCTGTCAACTTTTCACCCCTTTTAGACTGATGCCCATTCCTTGCCCAGCGACCGTATGGCACTTTTTCTGTGTTTTTTGGCGGCAGAGTGTGGACAACTGTTGGGGAAGGCAGTGGCAAACCACCCCACCAAAGCACAGGCTGCCTAGTAAAAGCTGTGGTGTGACATCACCCCTGGGGTCAGTAATGACAGGGGGCTACCTTCACCTTAGAGCAGTGGTGGCGAACCTATGGCACGGGTGCCAGAGGTGGCACTCAGAGCCCTCTCTGTGGGCACGCGCAGAGTCCCCCCCCACACACACACATCTAGGCTGACCTGGGCCACTGGGCTCGATAATTAGCATTAAACCTAAGACCTAGTTGGGAAGCAGTGTAGGTAACCCTGATAAGCGCTGTTAAACCCCACTGATTTTCATGGGAAGAACTAAAGCATGATCCTTTACCTGGGAGTAAGCTCAGTTGCTGGCAATGGGGCTTGCTTCTGAGTAAACCCTCCTAGGGTCGTGATTCACCCGTTGGAAGAGTTGCGCGGTTGCTTCAAAGCAAAGCCACCGACTACCACCAAGCTTACTCCTGAGTAGCGCGCGCCTCGGAGCCAACCTCAGTATTCAGGTTAAATTGGCACTTTGCGATAAACAAGTGGGTTTGGGGTTGCAATTTGGGCACTCAGTCTCGAAAAGGTGCGCTATCACTGCCTTAGAGGGTTTCAAGCCCTGCGAGGTCCTGCAATGCCTCCAAACCCTATAGAACAGGCCAGTGCTCCGATTCCCATTTTGAAGATGAAGAAGGCAGCGGAGAGACCCCCAACCAGGAATTTTTCTTGAGTCCAAGCTCTGAAATTGTGGTCCAGGTTTTGCAGGGGAGGGGCAGGCTGAGGTTCACTGAAAGGGGTAGAAATCAGATCCCGCTAGGAGTGAGATTAGTTTCAAGCTGATGATTTGACAAAGTTCCTCACCAGAGACTGTTGAGAAAACTCAGCAATGAAGGAATAAGAGGGGAAGTCCTCCTATGGATTAAAAACTGGTTGAGGAACAGGAAGCAAAGAGTGGGTGTAAATGGGAAGTTCTCACAATGGAGAGATGTAGGGAGTGGTGTCCCCCAAGGATCCGTTTGGGGACCAGTGCTCTTTAACTTATTCATGAATGACCTGGAAGTAGGGGTGGGTAGCGTGGTGGCCAAGTTTGCAGATGATACCAAATTATGTAGGGTGGTGAGAACCACAAAGGATTGCGAAGAGCTCCAAGCGGACCTTGATAAATTAGGTGAGTGGGCTCAGAAATGGCAAATGCAGTTCAATGTAACAAAATGTAAAGTGATGCACATAGGGGCAAAAAATCCAAACTTCACATACACGCTACAGGGGTCAGTGCTATCAGTCACAGACCAGGAAAGGGATTTAGGCGTCTTAGTTGATAGTTCCATGGGAATGTCAACTCAATGCATGGCAGCTGTGAAAAAGGCAAACTCTATGCTGGGGATCATGAGGAAAGGAATTGATAATAAAACTGCAAAGATTGTCATGCCTTTGTATAAAGCCGTGGTGCGACCGCACTTGGAGTACTGTGTTCAGTTCTGGTCGCCACATCTCAAAAAGGATATCGAAGAGATAGAAAAAGTGCAGAGAAGGGCGAGGATGATTGAGGGACTGGAGCACCTTCCTTATGAGGAGAGGCTGCAGCGTTTGGGACTCTTTAGTTTGGAGAGGAGACGTCTGAGGGGGGATATGATTGAAGTCTATAAAATTATGCAGGGGGTAGAAAATGTTGCCAGAGAGAAATTTTTCTCTCTTTCTCACAATACTAGAACCAGGGGGCATACATTGAAAATGCTGGGGGGAAGAATTAGGACTCATAAAAGGAAACACTTCTTCACACAACGTGTGATTGGTGTTTGGAATATGCTGCCACAGGAGGTGGTGATGGCCACTAACCTGGATAGCTTTAAAAGGGGCTTGGACAGATTTATGGAGGAGAAGTCGATCTATGGCTCCCAATCTTGATCCTTCTTGATCTGAGATGGCAAATGCCTTAGCAGACCAGGTGCTCAGGAGCAGCAGCCGCAGAAGGCCCTTGCTTTCACATCCTGCATGTGAGCTCCCAAAGTCACCTGGTGGGCCACTGCGAGTAGCGGAATGCTGGACTAGATGGATTCTGGTCTGATCCAGCAGGCTCTTTCTTATGTTCTTATTTCCCAGCTGACAACCCTTTTTAGTTTTAAAAATTAAATTAAAAAATACAAAAGTAATCTGACCAGATCCTCTGGAGATGCCAGCCACAGATGCAGGCGAAACGTCAGGAGAAAATGATACTAGGACATGGCCATTCAGCCCGGAAATCACACAACACCCCAATATGACCATACTTTTGGGGGGTGGGGGTGGGGTTAGATAAGTGTTAGACATCTGCCTGTATGGTCTCAGTTACATTGCAGAAGTGGGTGTGAGGGATGCTTCTCAAAATGCACATCATCTGGCAGGTGAAAGCAAGCACTGATGTTTCTCTTAAAAGCTCAGGAAACAAAATCAGCTGAAATCATGCCACGTGGGATCCACTGGCAACCCACTAGATTCCTTACAAGTGGTTCCCCTTCAGGGTGAATTCCGAAGGAAGGACTTTCAGTTTCTTTTGCTTCCTGCCAAAGTGTACTGTTCCAGTTTAAAAACTGTTTCTCATTGTACAGCTCGTTCTCTGCCAATGAGAATATTTCACTCCTAACCCAGAACAGGTACAGTAGCTTTGCCATTCATTTATCTGCCAGGGAAAAAAGCACATGTGACTGGCAACCTTTGGAAAGAACTGCAGGAAAGGTTGCTTCATTATTTCTGTAAAAGTTCTGGTCTGTCCATCATCCAAGGGACTTGCTAGGCTGAAAGTTGCCTAGGTGTTCCCAATGAAACTGTTTACCTGTCACAACCCTGTAATAGCTGTTACAGTTAGCATTAGCATTAGTGGTAGGAGTATTTAGAAGTGGAAGGGTCGCTCAGAATGCCACTTGGAGCTTGGATTTTCCAAACATGCAAATAGGAGAGAGGGCAGAAAATGCTGGCCTGTTGCCAGGGCCCCTTCCGCACTTGCAAAATAATGCATTTTCAATCCACTTGCAGCGCACTTTGCAGCTGTGCAGAATAGCAAAATCCACTTTCAAACAATTGTGAAAGTGATTTATTTATAATTAAACTTTTAGACCTCTCTTCCCTGAAGGGCTCAGGGCTGTGAACAACCAACAGTCATATACAACCCCCCACTCCCTATCGTGCCCACGGGAGGCCTAGATGTCATGGGGATTATACGGTCAACCCAGCTGGCCACACGCCGGGGGAACAGGTCCGTTTTACAGGCCCTGCAGAAACATTGTAGGTCCTGCAGGGCCCTGGTCTCCTTGGGAGCCTGTTCCACCAGGTAGGGGCCAGGGCCCCCTGGCCCTTGTAGAGGCCAACCGGATGTCTTTCGGGCCAGGGACATCAATTCAATTCAATAAGCCTTTAATGGCATATACGATAGTATAAAAATATATACACGATAGTATAAAAATACAGTTCCAGTTAAAAAGTGAATAGTAAAAAACTTCGCGTTTGTCATACATTCAGTTTACAAACTTCTGACAAAAGCTTTGCCACTATAAGGCAACAATGAAAATCCTGACAATTCAAAAGCATAACTACTTTATCTGATTCAGTATAATCAATCATAGGGTCTATAGCTTGGGATAATAGGCTGGATCGGAGTTCTTGGTATAATAAGCAGTTCAGGAGAATGTGTGGGATGGAATCCAGCTGTCCTATGCTACAGGTACAGAACCTCTTATCACTTGGAAGACCTTTAAGTCTTCCTCTATGTAGCGGAGATGGCATCATATTAAATCTAGCCAGCATATAGGCTCTCCTGTGTATGGGATTTGTGAGCGCTGTAATATAATAGGCTGGGTATCCCTGCGTGAAAGGAATTGACATATTTGTTGGTGAACAAGATTTATTTGCCAAGCTCTGCAGTTGTTGATAGTCCATTGCTAACAGTCTCTCTTTAATGAGGGCAAAAGTTTCAGTAAAGGTTAGCATATTGAAGGAGTCACTGTCATAACCCAGTTCCCCGATCTTTGCTGTAACTATTGTGCACCATTTTGAATGGTGGAGTTCACTCAAGGTAAGTTGGGTCAATGAGTTTCTGGAGCTTCGGTAGTGAATATTTAACCAGAATTTTATAATGATTAGCCAAATAGTGGCCTCTATAGAATATTGGCCAGATTCTAAACATAAGACTGGGTACGGGACGCAGTTTGGCACGCCAAATAATTTGTGCAAGAATTTGAATGATTTGATAATGCTGTTATTTGGAATTAGCCAAATAGGAGCTCCATAGAGTAGCTGTGCTCTCGCCTTCACTTGGAAGACTTGCAGAGCTGGGGGAATATATTGGTTACCCCTGGAGTAATGGGCCAGGGACATCCAGTAGGTTCTCCTCCGAAGAGTAGAGGGACCTGACGGGGCAATATGGGGAGATGCTGTCCCTCAGATATGTAGGCCCAAGGATGCTAATGGCCTTGAAAGTTAGAACCAACACTTTGAACATGATCCAGAACTCCACGAGCAGCCAGTGAGGATGATACAGGACCAGAGTAATCTGGTCCTGACTAGATGCACCTGTAAGGAGCCTGGCTGCCGCATGTTGCACAAGTTTAAGTTTCCAGATCACAGTCAAAGGCAGGCCAGCATAAAGGGCGTTACAATAATCAAGCCTGGAGGTGACTGTTGCATGGATCACTGTGGCCAGGTCAGAGCGTGATGGATATGGGGCCAGTTCAGTGATGGGATCCAAAAATTTTAGTAACAGGTTCCCATGCTGGTGGGATTCAAACTGTGGCGTAGTGCCAATGGGGCTGGGCAGGGCACTAATTACTAGGTTACTAATTACTAATGCCAATGGGGCTGGGCAGGCATTCTGGGGGCGGGGCATTCCTGGGCGGGGCTGTGGCAAGGATGCAGCCGCTGCGCCGTCCTTGGGTGGGAAACGAATGCACGCAGGCGCAGGCTGCCACGCCAGCCGGTGCACCTCCTGCTAGACTGCTTCAAGTTCTGCGCGCTACTGCTGAGAGGAGGGGCGTAACTGAGGCAAAAATCACGTGGCAAAATCACCAATTAGTAACCCCCTCTCAGCACACACAAATAATTAGTAACCTACTCTCGGGAACCTGTGAGAACCTCCTGGATCCCACATCTGGGCCAGTTGCCATGCCTGTCACAAATGATAGAATGCTACCTGGGCTGTCTGAGTGACCTGGGCTTCCAGCGATAACGCCGGTTCCAGAGTCACCCCCAGGCTTTTGACAGACAAGGCTAGGTGTAAAGCAAAGGCAGGCAAAAGTCCACTGGTTGCTCCCCCCGGCTCAGCCACAGAACCTCCCTCTTTGTAGGATTTAACTTCAGTCGACTCGCTCTCAACCAAACAGCAACAGCCTATAAGCAATGCTGGAGAGCTCTGGGGGCTGAAGATGGGCTGCCCTCCATCGTGAACATGAGCTAGGTGTCATCAGCATATCGGCGGCACCGCAGCCTGAAACTCCGGACCAAGCTTGCCAGGGGGTGCCTGTAGATGTTGAAAAGCATCGGAGAGAGGATCGCCCCCTGCGGCACCCCACATCCAATGGGGTAGTGCCTGGAGTGACACCAGCAGTCCCTGGTCTCGGAGAAACGAGTGTAGTCGACCCACGCGGTCAGCGTAAGAACGAGACGAGACGCGGAGATAACATCTGGTGGAGATCGCCAGCAGCGGGAGACCGGAGGTCCGTGTTCCTAGCGAGTCTCTCGTCTGCCGGTTCCTGGCACCTTTTATTGTTACTCTATCGGGGGCGTGTAGAAGGGAGGACTGGGGGGAGTTCCGGGAGAACGGGAGGCGGGAGGTCGGGAGATCATCATGTGATGTATGATCTCATCTGGCTACGTGCGGAGAGGAGCATACGCGTCTGAGCCTAATCCTCACCTGGGGGCAAGACCATTGTCCCTGTGCCCGGTGACTGAGCCAGACAGTTCATGACCCGTGACTCATGGGGGGATGAGGAGTGGGGGTGCGATGCGACCGGCAAGGCCGCAGGTCCGTTGGCGTCCCAACGTTCTACTACGGTGCTGCTGGGTCGGCAGTGCACTACTACAAACGAGGTCAGCCAGTTTAGGGCTGATTCTCGAACTCCAATATCGGCGAGGCGGTGGACCAAAAGGTCCTGATCTACTATATCGAATGGTGCTGTGAGATCGAGTAACACCAGCAGCGCTGAACTGCCTCCGTCCAAGTGGAGCCGGAGTTCGTCCACAACTGTGACCAGTACCGTCTTGGTCCCGTGACCAGCGTAGAAACCGGACTGGAAGGGATCCAATACGTGTGCTTCATCCAGGAACCACTAGAGCTGATCTGCTTCCGCTCGCTCAATTACCCAGGAAAGGCAGATACTGGGCGGTAATTGGCTGGATCCCCTGGATCTAAGTGTGGTCTTTTCGGGAGTGGGTGGACCACTGCCTCTTTAAGTCGACCAGGAAAAGCCCCTTTGTCAAGGGACCTATTGATGATTTTCAACAGGTGGCTCCGAAGCTCCTACCTTTGAAAATGCATTGTTCTGCATGGTCAGAAGGGGCCCAGGTGATGCAACGAGGATTTTTTCCTTGGCCTTGAGAGAACCCTTTCCTTCCTGCAGTACCCAGAGGGATATTTTGTAACCTGTCTTGATTACAGGTTGCCACAAGCTCAGTTTATGATCTTCCTCCTCTCAGTTTTGGGCAGGCATTTCCACGCCTGTGCTGGTTGAAGTATTCAGATGGAAAAGATGATAGACTCACTTTGAGACATCTGGAACTTTAAACGTGTTGTTGTTTTTCCTCTTCCTCCTTTCAGTGCAAGGTGTACACGATCTTGTCTTTTATTCATTCTTGCAACATCTGAAGTTGAAACAGACATTCCAGCACTTGCAAGAAAGAATGTTAATACTTTTCCCGCTGAGGAGGAGGCATCTTGAAACTTGGGTGTTTCCCATTGGCTGTTCAGGGAGACTGGACCAACACTTGTCACTTCCTGTCTCCCAGGTGGGAACTCCTAAGCTCAGTTTATTTCCTGCCTTGCACAGGGAGAGCAGCTGGAAAATAGCTCCCTGAAGCAGCTGTTCTTTTTCTTCCTTTTTTGTACTTCTCTTCACTTTTCTGTACTATTGCCAGAGAGATCTCAGCCTCAGTCTCCTCTCTGTGCCTGTGGTTTTTTTTCACACCTTTCTTCTCCTCTCTGTGGTCCTTCTCCCCCACCCCCCACTCATGGAGGATACGGAGTCTCCAGAGGAGCCTGGTGGGGATGGTTCTTTCTGATGAGGATGCGGACCCAGGGTTGCTGCCCTCTTTGCCACAAGGAGTCAACGTGGTCCAGACAAGCCTTTAGAGATGGCAAAGGAGAGTGAGAATGGACAAAAGAGCCTCCAGCGTCACAACACAACACAAGCCTTTATTGGCATATAAAACAGGACAAAATTTTAAAACAAAACAAGGTTAGGAAATGCAGTTAAAACTACTAATTTCCAGTATAAAATTTGCAACAGTTTCACAAAAGAGCACATCAGAGCTGTTCAGGAGATTGGGTATCTTGTAACACTCATGCCACGGAGAACACTGCAAGAAAATGGAATTCATGCATTTCATGCGTATCTTATTGTATTTAGGGCACAGAAACAAAGAATGGTCAAGTGTTTCAACCGTAGTCATACCGTGTTTCCCTGAATATAAGACACTGTCTTATGTTAATTTTTGCTCCCAAAGATGCGCTATGTCTTATTTTCAGGGGATGTCTCATTTTTCTGTGTTCTGTTAGCCAGGCATGCTTCCAAACAAAAACTTTGCTATGTCTTACTTTCGGGGGATGCCTTATATTTTGCACTTCAGCAAAACCTCTACTATGTCTTATTTTTCGGGGATGTCTTATATTCGGGGAAACAGGGTATCACATGAACAAACTCTTCTAGAACGTTCCATATTCTTAAATCTTCCCTCCAGCAGAGCTTGATTTTCATAATTTGACTCATGCTGCCAAGACAACCTGTTCTCCGACTACATTATCAATCCCATGCGGGTGTGGAATTATGGCAGCATATCTTCGTCTGCTGATGAATCCCACCCAGAGGAGAGCCTTGGCTACTGCAAGACGTAATGTGCTGCCATCAGCTCTGCTGGAGGGAACATTTAAGAATATGGAACGTTCTAAAAGAGTTTGTTCATGAGCCTCCAGCGTCAAAATGAAAGCGGCAGAACACACTGGAAAAAAAACCCCAATGGCATGATAAGGACCCCCCTGGAAAAAACAGACCCAATGGCTGCCAGTTCAGCCCCATGCCACAACAATGGCAGGCCTGACCCCTCCCTGAATGAGCAGAAGGAGATGGAGCAGACTCCAAGGTGTAATAAGCGACCCCCACCCCCCGCCTCTGAGGTTGTGGAAGGGCAGCCATGTTGGTCCAGCAAAATCAGGAAGGCAGTCAGGAGAGCCCTAAGGGAAGAGTTATCGCACATTCAGATGCCCTCCCCTCCATTCTCATATACAGGATCCCATTGCTACCCCCAGGTTTCCCCCCTCTCCCGCACACTTTTATCAACCAGTATAGGTTTGAGGAGGGACAGGCCACCTCCTAGAGCAGTGGTGGCGAACCTATGGCACGGGTGCCAGAGGTGGCACTCAGAGCCCTCTCCGTGGGCACGCGCAAACAGAGTTCATCATGGGAGGGCGGAAATTGCCCCCACCCCATACACACATCTAGGCTGGCCTGGGCCACTGGGCTCGATTATTAGCATTAAACCTAAGACCTAGTTTTGGGGAATCAGTGTCGGTAACCCTGTTAAGTGCTGTTAAACCCCACTGATTCTCATGCAAAGAACTAAAGTGTGATCCTTTACATGGGAGTGAGCTCGGTTGCTGGCAATGGGGCTTGCTTCTGAGTAAACCCTCGTAGGGTCGTGATTCACCCATTGGAAGAGTTGCACGGTTGCTTCAAAGCAAAGCTAACGACTACCACCAAGCTTACTCCTGTGTAACGCACGCCTTGGAGCCAACCGTTTTTTCTAAACGAAAACCTCAGTATTCAGGTTAAATTGCCGTGTTGGCACTTTGCGATAAATAAGTGGGTTTTGGGTTGCAGTTTGGGTACTCGGTCTCGAAAAGGTTCGCCATCACTGTCCTAGAGGGACAATTCCAAGCAGTGGCCCATTAAGATGGCCAGGCATCTGCCCTGGCCATTCCCCAGGAAATGTCACCCCCCCCCTTTCCTATCAGGCTGTGAAAGGGAGGAAGGAGAATTCTTCTCTTGAGGATGAACCAGCAATGGAAGAGCAGCTCACTAGATTCTTTAATGGGATCATTTAATCACTTTTGGCTGAGGCCGTCCTGGCGTTGGGCCTTTCTGTGGACACGGATCTTGACGAGGAATCAAAAGGGAGTCGATCCAGGCCTCAGGGGACAAAAGAGCTCTTTCAGAATGAACCATCCTCAGACAGATCAGTTCCTTCTCCTGAGTATTTTGAAAGACTAGTGAAGGCAGAGCAGGCAAAAACATTAACTAACAGATAGTTCCCAGTCTATTCCTTGGCCCCGCACGCTATGGAAATCTTGCAGGTTCCATTAGTGAAAGTCCCTGTTGCAACCCTGCAACCAGAGGTGGGATCCAACCAGTTCTCACCACTTCTCTAGAAGTGGTTACTAATTTTTTCTGAGTGCCGAGAAGGGGTTACTAAAGCAACCTCCCTGCCCAATGGGGACTGGAGCTGCGTGTGTGCGGCGGCGCCACTGTTTGAATCCCACCCCCATCGGAACCTGTTATTAAAATTTTTGGATCCCACCACTGCCTGCAACCCACATACCTACTTTTGGAACATGGCATGGAGCAGCAGAGGCGTAGGAGGTTAAGAGCTCGTGTATCTAATCTGGAGGAACCGGGTTTGATTCCCAGCTCTGCCACCTGAGCTGTGGAGGCTTATCTGGGGAATTCAGATTAGCCTGTGCACTCCCACACACGCCAGCTGGGTGACCTTGGGCTAGTCACAGCTTCTCGGAGCTGTCTCAGCCCCACCTACCTCACAGGGTGTTTGTTGTGAGGGGGGAAGGGCAAGGAGATTGTCAGCCCCTTTGAGTCTCCTGCAGGAGAGAAAGGGGGGATATAAATCCAAACTCCTCCTCCTCCTCCTCCTCCTCTTCTTCTTCTTCTTCTTCTTCTTCTTCTTCTTCTTCTTCTTCTTCTTCTTCTTCTTCTTCTTCTTCTTCTTCTTCTTCTTCTTCTTCATCATCATCATCATCATCATCAAGGGCTCCTGAGATAGAAAAACTGATTTCACCTCTCAGAAATTCCACGAGGTGTCGGCAGTAAGATCAGCAGCCGTGGCTTCAACTGTCCAGGCCTGGAAACTGAGTCAGTTAATCCCCAGAGACTACAGAGGGAGCAAATCATGTCACTTTATATCAGACGCATCCCTCGACACTCCATGGCGGTGGCAGCTACTATGAGATGTGCCCTCTGACTGAGAACATGGCAAGGGCAACCATCATTCCAAGTTAATAGTGATGGCCTACCTCAGGGGTGGCCAACCTATGACACTCCAGATGTTCATGGACTGCAATTCCCATCAGACCCTGCCAGCATGACCAATGAACATCTGGAGTGCCATAGGTTGGCCACCCCTGGCCTACCCTTTCCAAGGTGGCAGATTGTTTGGAGACCAGCTAAATAAAATCCAGGTGGAGACGAGAAACAAGAAGAGGGCCTTGTTAAGAAATCTACAGGAGGATGACAGGAGGTGTTTTTTGCAGACATTGTTTCATTCCTACCACATGCTACCACTGTCCAGACCTGACCCTAGGACAGTGGTGGTGAACCTTTGGCACTCCAGATGTTATGGACTACAATTCCCATCAGTCCCTGCCAGCATGGCCCAGCAGGGCTGATGGGAATTGTAGTCCATAACATCTGGAGTGTCAAAGGTTCACCACCATGGCCCTAGGAGAACCTAATGACCAAGTCGCAGAGGTCCCTTTAGCATGGCCTCATGCTTTAACAGGTCTTCCCGGTTCCAGCCATATTGATCTGACAAGAATGATAGGTCTATCAGACAAGGGAAACCGTGATGCCAGAGCCAATGGGGGAAGACAGCAACTAATCCAAGTCACAACCAGACTACTGGCTGGAACGAATAATTCAATATGATTAAATCATGCAGTTTACCATTTCCCCAGAGCAAGAAAAAAGCCAATAAGGACACAAGCCAGATTATACAAATATTGGAAACTCAGGGCTATTTTATGAACAGAGACCAAAGCCATCTCTTCCCGAAAGCACCTAGGGGTCATCGATACTCATAGAATCATAGAGTTGGAAGAGACCACAAGGGCCATCAAGTCCAACCCCCTGCAATGCAGAAACACACAGTCAAAGCACTCCTGTCATTTGTTCATCCAGCCTCTGTTTAAAAACCTTCAAAGAAGGAGACTCCACAACTCTCTGAGGTAGTGAATTCCACTGTTGAACAGCCCTGGCCGTCAGGAAGTTCTTCTTGTTATTTCTTCTGGAGGAAAAAAATCAACAAGATATCAAAATATCGAGGTTCCTTTGTCCCTAACAGTCTGCAATCTAAAAAAGGGACAACAGGTAGTCCATAGTGCACATATTAGTCAAATAAAGCATGATCTTGTGGACCAACCCCAACCAACTGAGTCTGGGACAATCATATATTCAGAAGAATCCAGTGCAAATCTTTTCTGATGCCAACCTGGTGAATTGGGGAACACATCGCCATCAGGACTGACAACGTTTCTGCCCAGGCCCACATCAACAAGCAAGGAGAATCTAGATAGTTTGGTCTATGGCAGCGAATGGCATTCTGTCATGGGTGGAAATATCTGCAGAACACATTCAGGGAGCCCTCAACAGACCAAGGACAAGAATCATAGAATTATAGAGTTGGAAGAGCCCACAAGGACCATCAAGTCCAACCCCCTGCCATGCAGAAACAGACAATCAAAGCACCCCTGACCGATGGCTATCCAGCCTCTGTTTAAAAACCTCCAAAGAAGGAGACTCCATTGCACTCCGTGAAAGTGTATTCCCCTGTTGAACAGCTCTTACTGTCAGGAAGTTCCTCCTAATGTTTAGGTGGAATCTCTTTTCCTGCACCTTGAACCCATTACTCCTGGTCCTCAGTCTCTGAGTCAGCAGAAAACAAGCTTGTTCCTTCTTCAACATGACATTCCTTCAAATATTTAAACATGGCTATCATGTCACCCCCTTAACCTTCTCTTTGCTAAACTAAACATACCCAGCTCCCCAAGTCTCTCCTCATAGGACCTTTTACCATTTTGGTCACCAGGGGGAGGGGCCTGGGAGCATTTTTTGCACCCCCAGGCGTGCGCCCGGTGTACGGCGCCCCCCTGTCCCCTTGTAGCTCCGCGACTGCATTGGTGCTATGCCACAGACAGTGACTTGCTGCCAAACTCTCCCACTAATTCTTTTCAAGTGGTTACAGCCTCCAAATGTGAACAAGCATCAGATGTCGAACTGAACGCGGGGTATTTCTCCAGTATAACTGATTATGTAAGAAAGGATACATAAAGCGATCAGTGAGGGATCTGAAGCATCATTGTGGGCAGAGACTCAGAAAGGGAGCCGGCCGGGTGGGGAAAAGTGGCCGCCTGCTCTTCTTCCCCCCTTCATGAGGTTAGAGCAGGGAAAGGCTGGGCAAGCGGGTCCCGAACAGCATGCTACAAATCAGGCAGCAATTTTAGGGCTGGAGCAGGGGTCTGCAACCTGTGGCTCTCCAGATATTCATGGGCTACAATTCCCATGGGCTACAATTCAAACTAGTGGCCATTAGCGTCACTTAGGACTGACTAGGCAAGCACTGAGTATAGAATTTAATTGATTTATTGATGACTGATTGAGGGAGGGATGGGAGGGAGGGGTGGCATGCAAGGGAAGGGGAGAGGGCCCAGCATCTGGACATGGCCCACCCCTCCCCCTCCTCCCATGCATGCCTCCCTCACTCCCCCTCCCTTCCCTTGCATGCCACCCCTCCCCTTCCTCCCTCCCCTTCCCTTGCACGCCATCCCTCCCCATCCCTCCGTTAGGGTGGGTGGGAATTGTAGTCCATGAACATCTGGAGAGCTGCAGGTTGCAGACCCCTAGGCTGGAGAATGGGCTGCTCAGGTCTGCCACTGGATGGCTTGGGCACGCCCACCCCTCTGGCACCTGCGGCAATGACACCTGTGGGTCCACCTATCGGACAGACCAGTCTGGTTGGTCAGTGGCTTCCCAATGAACTTTTCTAAATCAGAAAACATTTGATTTGGTAGGGAAATACTGAGTAAGACAAAGGCTCCTTCTGCACATGCAGAATAATGCACTTTCAAACTGCTTTCAGTGCTCTCTGAAGCTGTGCGGAATAGCAAAATCCACTTGCAAACAGTTGTGAAAGAGGTTTGAAAACACATTATTTTGCTTGTGCAGAAGGGGCCAAAGATACAGCTAACAGGGCTGAGCGAAGAAACCAATTTAAGCAGACATTCCATTGCACTGGTGCGTTTTATATCCTCTCTGCAGCTCATGAAACTGAGCAAATACAGCCAGTAATTTCTCTGAGGCCACGTTTCTGTAAATGCTGCTCTCGGGTATTTGCCGTCTCTTTCACTGTTTGCCTCTGCTGGCTGATTTGTATTGTCAAGACCTGAAAGCTGATGTCCTAAATCCAAAATAAATTAAAAGGTGTTCCTTCATTTACCACAACAAAATGACTTCCTCTTCTGCTTCTAAATCCTGTGCCAAGAACTGGTTTTGTGGCTCAGATTCACAGTGTTGTACGCTCATCCAATCTTTGCATGATTTTCATTTTAAATCTGTGAGCTAAGCGTGCAATCAGGTTGTTGTAGGAAACCACAATGTCTGCTTTTTAAGTTGTCTGTGGATGGAGTTTCAGGATGTCGCTTTTGCGTTCAGAAAAGGGTTATGGGATGGGGTTGGAATATCTGGCAATGACTGCATGTGTTCCAACCGTCCTTATTTTCCAAGTACTGATCCCAATGGTGTCCCTGGGAAACCACAATTCTTCCAGAACTTCCAGTAATATGTAATTGTTGTGTGGGGGGAGGGGGGCTTGGTTACTGATTTTTGATGTGAAAACTGGGGGGTACAAGCATTCAGAGCTAGTGTAGTGTTGTGGTTCGAGTGTTGGATCTGCCATATAAGTTTTCTGGGTGATCAAGGGCCCGTCGTATACTCTCAGCCTCACCTACTAGATAGGGTTGTTGTGAGGATAAAATGGTGGCGAGGAGAATGTTGTAAGATGCTTGGGGTCTCCCTTGGGGAGAAGGGCATGTGGTATATGCCCCCCCAGGGCAGCTCAGTCTCCTCACATCTGAAAACTAAGCAGGGTCATCACTGGTTAGCATTTCGATGGGTGACCAACCACCAAGGAAGGCCAGGGTTACTACACAGAGGTAGGCAATGATTGGTCTCTGTTGGTCTCTTGCCTTGAAAACCATCTAAGGCAGCCATTCTCAACCAGGGTTCCCTGGTACCCTGGGGTGCCGTGAGCATGTCCCAGGTGTACCGCAGCAACACTACCGCCCCCCCTCATTTTTGTGGTGTCTCCCGCCGGCGCCAGCAAGGACATGGAGCTGGCCCATGGGGCAGGGCCTGCCACAAGGTCAGCAGCCACCACCACCCCCAGTGCTACCCTTCACCCTGGGAGGGGAAGGTGGGGGGTGGGGCAAGCAGGGGCAATGGGAGGGGAAGGTGGAGGGTGGCGGCAGGGGTACCGTGAGATGTGAAGAGTGAGGTCAAGGGTACCCTGACCTCGAAAAGGTTGGGAAACACTGATCTAAGGTCACTCACTATAAGTCGACTGCAACTTGACAACACTTTCCACCAATATTAAGTAAGTAGATAAATAATGTCTCTATGTGTGAGTCGTTGGACAGTATGTTGATTGGCTGAGCTGTTAGGTTGCCAGAGAGAGGCTGAGCCATCAGAAGATGTTCTATTGGTTGAGCTGCTGTGATCCTAGAGAAGGGCAGAATGGCCAGAAATAGTAATTGCAGTTGTGGTCTTGGGTGTGATGGGAAGGCCGAGAGGAGGAGGAGTATAAAAGAAGGGAAACTGAGAGAGGTGCACATTGGCAGAGAATGCAGAAGTGGAGAGGGTGGACTTTCCTTGCTTACTGTCAAGACTTTGGTTGCATGCAAAGAATTCCTACAGCTGGTAAAAAGCAGGAGGGTTGCAATAACCTCAGATACCCATTGTTTGTCCAGAGCAACCATTCTCAAACAGGGTTCCCTGGTACCCTGGGGTGCCGTGAACATGTCTCAGGGGTACCGCGGCAACACTACCGCCCCCCCCTCATTTTTGTGGTGTCTCCCGCCGGCGCCAGCAAGGACATGGAGCTGGCCCATGGGGCAGGGCCTGCCACAAGGTCAGCAGCAGCCCCCCCCCCCCCAGTGCTACCCTTCACCCTGGGAGGGGAAGGTGGGGGGTGGGGCAAGAAGGGGCAATGGGAGGGGAAGGTGGAGGGGGGTGGCAGGGGTATCGTGAGATATGAAGAGTGAGGTCAAGGGTACCCTGACCTTGAAAAGGTTGGGAAACACTGATCCAGAGGAATGGGACTCCTGTGCACATGGCCTCTTGATAAGCAGGAAGCAAAAAGGAAGAAAATTTCAGGTGACCCAGACTGAGTTCCTGTTGCTGGGTAGGAGAAGGAAGAATGCTTGTGATTCGCTGCAGACGATTAATATTTTTCTGGGCACCTTTATTTAGCCCTTTATTAAGTTACATGAATCACTTACATTTCATCCATTAATTATGGTTGTTTGTTACTTGTGTTTATTAGCAGGCAAGGTTGTATTTGTTTTTAAAAGTCCCTGTGCTGTGTCTCACAGAAAGATAAAAGTGTGGCTGTTAGTGGTGTGGCAGAAGTACTTGCTTCTTCTTCCTTCCTTCCTTCCTTCCTTCCTTCCTTCCTTCCTTCCTTCCTTCCTTCCTTCCTTCCTTCCTTCCTTCCTTCCTTCCTTCCTTCCTTCCTTCCTTCCTTCCTTCCTTCCTTCCTTCCTTCCTTCCTCCCTCCCTCCCTCCCTCCCTCCCTCCCTCCCTCCCTCCCTCCCTCCCTACCTACCTACCTACCTACCTACCTACCTACCTACCTACCTACCTACCTACCTACCTACCGCCCTCCCCCAAAGGGCTCAGGGTGGTGAACAACGAAACAGAAATAGAGCACATAAATCCATCAAATATTAGTTAATTTTGGCTCTATATAAAATAACCCCATCCCATTAAAACGCAGCATACTACAATCAACATAATAGATGGCACCTACTATCAAGTCCCCTAAAAACAAAAAGGGAGGGGGACGGGAGGCGGGGCCATTAGCAGCCAGCCTCCCCAAAGGCCCGGCGGAACAGCTGTAGAAAATAGTCCTGAAGGACTATGAACAGGCAGAAGAGCGAGGCAGCGGGTGGGCAAGCAAGGCAGTGGGCAAGTGAGTGAGGTGGCAGGCAGGAAAGTGATGGGTCAGACGAGTGAGCTGGGGGGAGAGTGACGCTGCAGGTGGGCGAGCAAGGTGGGGAGGGGGGGGCAGCTGGCCAAGGTACACCTGTGGAGTGACTGGTGAGTGGGGGGTGGGGCAGGGGTGGGTCTGGAGTGGGGTTTGGGCAGGGGGAAGGGTGGGGGGAAATGGTGAGGGTGTTGCCAGACCTGGTGGAAGAGCGGTGGCTTGCATCTGCTGTCCGGCCATCTCGGCTTGGTGTTTGGGCTGGGGGGACACTAGGCACTAGGACGGAACAAGAGCATTCTACAAGGAAGGAGGTCCGGGAAGTAGGGACAGATGAATTAAAAATCTCCTGAGATCTTTTGGTGAGACACAGAATAGCCACTCCGATTGCACACTTGGCTTTCTCAAAACAGAGTGGCTGTGCCCCCCAACTTTGCCTCTTTGCAACTTTCCCCCTTCCTGGGGATTCCAAAAATCAGAGGCAGGTTTGCAGCGGGTTTACCACATTTCTGGGAACATCTAAGACTTGCCCAACCCCAGCAAAAATGACAGCGGCAAAGGAAGCCTGCCTGTGATTGCAGGACTGGAGTAGCTTCAGGCTCAGAGTTGTGATTTCTTTTTTAAGGAAGGGTTTATGGATCATGCTGAAAGGTACATTTTCAATCACAATTGTTAGTTCAGTGGTCCTTGGGCAAGGCTTCCTCTGGGTGCCGTGGAAGCCACTTACGTGTTTGGCTTTTTTGCTGTTGCCTCACCATGAAAGTTTGGTCTGCTTTGCATCAAAAGTTGCGTAGAACTTTTCCCCCTGCTAGATGTCACAGGGTTCCTTCCATGAAATTGACTGCCTGTACCAACATGTAGCTTTTGTAGCAGGCTGCCCAGCAAGGTTGACTGGGCAGTCTTTTAGTTTAGAGTAAGGTGACCATCTGGTCACCTTTGTAAACCGGAATGGGCGGCCGCACGCGCACATGCGCACGCAGCCGCAGGAGCGCACTGCCTTCTGGGGTGCTCCCGTTTCTCTCCCTGTCACAGAAGGCCGTGCGCTCCTGCGGTCGCGTGCGGGAGGCTGCCGCACTGCCTTGCGCACCAGAAGGCAGTGTGGCAGCCTTCAAAAAACCAGGACACTTGAAAAAACACGCGGGACAAATTGTTTGAAGGCGGGACTGTCCTGCCAAAAGCGGGACGTCTGGTCAGCCTAGTTTAGAGTGCGGACTCAGTCTTTTTCAGCCATTTCTCAATCACTGGCTGTGTGTGGAACCCCCTTAGAAAGAACAGTCGCATAACTTTCTCTGGCTCCAACTGGCCCATATCTCAGTGTTCTTTTTTACAATTTAACTTCTTATTATTAAGACTTTAATAATATACAAAGAACAAACAAACAAAAAGGGAAAAAATACAAAAAATACATATAATGCCAGAAAGGGAAGACTCTTGATTTCATCTGCACCAAATGTTAGCACACTTAAAGGTTTACTACTTGCTCTTTAGTTACGATTGTAAAATTCTTAATTACTAATAACCTTCACACATTTTTCTATTATATCTGTTTTCTTACACTTTTAATCCTCAAATGTACAAATCATCGATTCATTTTTTCTGTTTTATTCAAAAAGTCTTACAGGGGTTTATAATAATAATAATAATAATAATAATAATAATAATAATAATAATAATAATAATAATAATAATAATAATAATAATAATCCATTAATATTTTTGTCTCTAAGCAAAGTACGTTTTTTTCTCTAAACAAAGAAATAAGCTTAACCACCTCCTCTAGTTCCAGCAACTTCATGAGCCATTCTTCTGTTGCAGGTATAGATGATGTTTTCAATTTTTGCACATATAATATTCTTGTTACTGATGTCATGTAGAAAAACAAAGTTTCATTTTTTTCAAACTGTCCATAGGAACTAAAAAGAAAACCCCCAGTTTCCTTTGCATATGAGTGTTTAAGATCTCCTGAATTGTTGAATGTATTTGTATCCAAACTATTTTAGCTTTGGTACAAGTCCGCCATAAGTGTTAAAAGGCCCCTTCATGGTGATAAAATTTCCAACACACATTCAAAGCATTTTTATGCATCTTTGTCAGTTTCTCCAAGGGCAGATACCAACCATAAATAATATTATAAAAAGTCTCTTTAAGACTAGAACGTACTGTAAAATTTAACAAAATATTCACCCATTGTTATAATGTCCAAAGTTAATGACCCATTCCATTACACACTCTTTCACTTGTTCTTCTGTTTCAAATCCCAACAAGAGCTTATACATTCTTACAATCACATGATTCCAATAACATAGTTCCACTTCAAATTCAGTCTTAGAGTCTTCAAAATCATAAGATCTTTTATCTGTTTTTTAAAAAATTCCTAGTAATTGTGCATAAAAAACCAATTACAAGCATTTCCTTCTACTAATAATTGTTCTCTTGATTTCACTTTACATTCTCCTGGAGAAATGTCTAAATGCCACCTATTTTCAAATATAATTTCATATATAAATAATGCTTCTTTGCATTTTTCGACATAGTCTAGGTTTAAACTTGTCCCATATTCTTAGAATGGCATGCCTAATATGAAAAATGATGAAAAATCTTTATCAACTTTAACATTATCATATCAGAGATAGGCAAGCTCCTGTGAGACTCCTCCTCCTCTTCTTCTTCATTCCTGGTGGCAGGAATATATGCCTTAGAAAGAAAGGAAGAGGCAAATCGTATTTTGCACATGCTATATTTATTTACAAAGAAATAAGAGAAGGGTCATCATCACACCTTAGTTCTTTCCATTCAAGCTGCAGGTGGGAAAATCCCTACCTGGGCTTGTGGATGGGAGTTCTACCAAGCTTTGGCTCTGTTCTGGATCACCCAAACTAGCCAGATCTTGACAGATCTCAGAAACTGAGCAGAGTTGACCCCGGCGAATACTGGGATGGGAGACCACCAAGGAAATCCAACACTCTTCTTCTTCTTCTTCTTCTTCTTCTTCTTCTTCTTCTTCTTCTTCTTCTTCTTCTTCTTCTTCTTCTTCTTCTTCTTCTTCTTCTTCTTCTTCTTCTTCTTCTTCTTCTTCTTCTTCTTCTCCTCCTCCTCCTCCTTCTCCTCCTTCTCCTCCTTCTCCTTCTTCTCCTTCTTCTTCTTCTTCTTCTTCTCAAGTCAAGCAGTCTTCTATTCTCAACATAATCCACTCTTTCAACCAAACCAAACAACAAGCTGCAAAATATAATTTCAGATTAGGTAAACCAAGATCTCCTCTTCTTTTGTATCTTGCAATATTTTATATTTAATTTGAAGAGTTTTCCCCCCTGTCAAAGTTTCATAAGTTCTTCTGCCATTGTTTACATGGAATATCAATGCCAACACTCATATTGTTTGAAACAAAAATAACGTTCTTGGTACATTCATCTTAATCACAGATGTTCTCCCTGGAGTTTATTCTACCTTGGCAAATTATTTTATCATCGTGCAATGTTTTAACAGAGTTATTTTGAAACAGAGTTATTTTGAAACAGAGTTATTTTGAAACAGAGTTATTTTGAAACAATTCATATTTGTTAACAAAATAGCCAGATATTTCACCTTTTTTTTCCATCTTAGAACCTGTTTTACTCAATTCCTTTTGATCTTGTGATTTCATTTTTTTGGTTAAAATCTTGTTTTCTATTTACTAATTTTAAACCCCGCACCAAATTATTTCAGTTTCGACATAAAAAATTCAACTCCATTTAAGGGGTTTCTAAAAGTGTATCCTGCTCTTCTGACTGTAGAAATATTATATCTACACTCCATATGTCAGACCTTTCCCACACTCTGATGGTTTGAGTTATGCCTAAGGACACCATAATATCTACTATCTGATGACACATATATCCTTCATCCAGTTCCTCTCTTTTAAAAGTTTTTCTATTGTCATTTCCTTAGGATCCTTTATACACAGTGCACTTTAAAGAGTAAAATAAGTCCAGTGCATCTTCACAAAATGCAGTTAACCTGTGGAAATTATCACCCTGAGGTGTTGCAAAGGGCACTAGGTTTCAAAGGGAATTAGAGAAATCCATGTAGGAGGAGCTGATCCGTCAGTGGCTTTTTGCCCTGATGGTTAAATAAGATCACTGGATTCAGAGACAGTATCCCTTAGAATACCAATTACTTGGGAGCAATAACAGGAAGGTTGTTTGGGCATCTGTTCTGTGCCTTACTCGTAGGCCTTCTGGAGTAGGTCTTCTAAGAGAATGCTAACCTTGATTGACTTTCGCTCTGATTCTATTGAGATTTTCTTTTCATGTCCCCAAGCAATATGCAGGGGCCTGCCCCAAGGTTATGAATATGGGTTACAGTAGGTGATAGGTGAAGGTAGATGATAGGAATACAGATTACAGTAATAAACCATGAAGGTAAGTAAGGAAATGAAGTTTTAAGAGCTACTGCTTCCCCCCCCCCCCAGAGTGCAGGACAGGGCCCCCCAATCTTTTTATACCTGTGGGCGTATTTGGAGTTTTGAGGGAGAGGGGTTGTGCCACCTCAAAATAGCTGCCTCAGAAGATGGAGCCAAATGGAAAATAGCTGCTTCAGGTGGTGAAGCCAAACCAAACACCACCCTCCTCACACCTCCTGGGAAGAAGAGGTCTGAAGGAATAGAACCACACACCGTCTAAGGATATAGACCACTCCTTCCAATTCTCCAATGGAAGACCCTTTCGTTTGATCGAGGGAGTCAGTAACAAGCCCTGCTTTAGAATGGACCTAACCACTTTCCGAAAACTTCAGCGGGCACCAAGGGGAAGACTGTCGGGCACCACATTAGGGAACCCTGGTCTAAGATATTCATATTTGATACAGATATGGGTTTGAAGTATAGCGACTTATCTGTGTCCTTAGTTTCATTTCTGTGGCACCCATGGGTGCAGCGAGGGGGAACTGCGCTTGGGGCGCTTGCCCTGCGCCCTTGACGCAGCGCTGCCTGCCCCCGCCTCACCCCGGAACACCCCCGCCATGCCCTGCTGCGGCGCGCACCTGGGGCACCATGCCCCCTGCACCGTTGGTGCTACGCCACTGGTGGCACCTTTTATAAATCATACTGCATGTGAGTAATATATAATTTGATGGTGAGGATCGTAGGGATGATGGAGGTGCCTGGCACATACCACTGTTGCATACAGGAAGGGGCTCCCATGACTCAATGCCACCGCATATAAAATAATTCCATCCTCACAGAAAAGCAGCATGTCATGGAGCAGAGTTCTAGCCTAGCTGAATCCCTGGCATGCTACTTTTCTGTGGGCAAGGATTCTTTTGTGCACTGGAGAATTTAATTTTTTTTAATAAATACTTTATTGAAAGCTTAAAGAAGTTACAAAATTTAAAAAAGAATAAGAAAGGAGAAGAGCAGAGAAATAAATCTATACAAATTTTGTTTTATACATTTTCTCACTATATAAACTTCAGTTTCATTAACGTCGTCAGTTCATTCACTGATTAATCGTCATTTAATACAAAACAGTGATTTTCCCTTAATCAATATAATAATAATTATTAAAAAAAATACATATGGGACAAGTGATTTTAAGAGAAAAGAAAGAAAAAGAATAGAGAGAAACAAAGAGCGAGGGAATGAGAAGAAAAGGAAAAAAGGAAACTTATAAGTTTGACTTCTTCAACAATAGATCTACGATCTTTTACTATCTCAATTAATATAAATTAAAAAGCTAACCTTCATTATTATATTCTCTTGGATGTCAATGTCATCCTTGTCCTTAATCTACAAAGAAAACTTAACCGTAATAACCTCTATGTAATTATCTATTACCCTACATTGTTGTTAAGGTTATGGTACAACCATAACGCTACTTGTTGAAGGTCATGTACCTAAGAGATGTGTAACTGTATGAGTGTAACGTTTTGCATTGAAATTCAAAATGATAATTTCCAGCCAAGGATGCTGAACGCAAAGTTGAATGAAATCAGTATCATGCTAACATAAACCTTATATAGATGGGTAATGCTTCTCGTCCATGGCACCTTGGGTGATTCTAAGATGCATATGTGTATGCTCATTGTTATTTATTTACTTATTTTAATATTAGGTTGGTTGTCCTGTTGTTTTAATTGGTAATTCTCTAGAGCCTGAGGAGTGGATGTGGCCTTTTAGCAAGTGGAACTAAATCGGGAAGTGCCAGATATTTCCTGGTGTTGGATCTTAAATGTAGTCAAATGGTATCTGTTTTACAAATTTGTTTTTAAATTGAATGGCCAAACCCTTTTAATCCATTTTATATTTCTACTAATGAACTGTCAAGTTGGAAAGCAAAATCCACAGATGTAACATATGATTTTTAAATTTAATAATTTAATAATAGTGTATAACCACTGTCTCATACCTAATGCCAATAAAGGTTATTGTGATTGTGATTGTGAAATAAAAAGCTAACCTTCATTATTATATTCTCTTGGATGTCAATGTCATCCTTGTCCTTAATCTACAAAGAAAACTTAACCGTAATAACCTCTATGTAATTATCTATTACCCTACATTGTTGTTAAGGTTATGGTACAACCATAACCATAACACTGGAGAATTTAATGATGCAGACTCTCATTTGAACTGTTAGGTGGTACAGCCCAGGTACTGTCTGAACTGTTCAATAGTGGCTAGGCCACTAATATAAGTTTTATTATCTAGTTTTCAACATGGTCCCGTATTTAAATCCTGAGATTGGAGCCCAGATCAGACAAGACGGATCTTTCTACAAACCTAAGAAAAGCTCCAGGTTTGCAGAACATTCTGAAATCTAAAAAACGGGGAAAATAGCAGCACTGGTGCCATTAAGAAATGAATGATGGCCATCGTGGGGGTTGCTAGGTAACCAGAACAGTATTGCTAACCTTCAAACCTTGATTTGTGTCTGCAAAAGACAGCCAGGGCAGGTCCCTTTCCAGGGCTAATTTAGCCTATCAGTCCGCTCCTCTTCCCCTGCCCCCTGCCCTCATCGAGGACTCTTTGGGGCCTGACCCAGCAGCAACCCACTAGCTAGCCTGCTTTAATGCAATCTGTGTGACCCGCACAGTCACACAACTTGCCTGGGCCCAGCAGCAGCCTGTGCACAACTTGTGCAACTTGGCTGGACCCAGTCATGCACAGGTGTCAAACTCACGGCCCTCCAGATGTTATGGACTACAGTTCCCATCATCCCCTGCTAGCATGATGATGACAGGGGGTGATGGGAACTGTAGTCCATAACATCTGGAGGGCCGCGAGTTTGACACCTATGCAGTAGTGGCTACTGCATAGCTTACCTGAGCAACCTACCACTGCATGACGTTTTCAAGTTGGCCAGACCTCTCCCAGGGAGAGGCTGACAGAGGGAGGGAAGAGCGGAGAAACTGAGAGACAGTGTGCTTTAGTGGTTAGAGTGCCAGACTGGGATCTGGGAGGCCCACGTTCAAATTCCTGCTGTAGAAGCTCCCTGGGTGACCTTGGGCCAGTCACACCCATTCTTCCTAACCTACTTCATGGGTGGTGGTGAGGATAAAATGGAGGAAAGGAGACAACAATGTAAACGGTTTTGATTCCCTATTGAGGAGTGGGGTTGCCAGCCTCCAGGTAGCACCTGGAGATCTCTTGCTGTTACAACTGGTGCCCACCCCACCCATATCAGTTTCCCTGGAGAAAATGGCTGTTTTGGAAGATGGTGTCTCTGGCATTATATCCTGCTGGGCAGAGGCGTATGGGGGGGGGGAATGGTGCCCGGAGACAGCTGTTCTCCAGACGCCCCCCTGCTACACCTGGGGGTGGGGCTCAGGGGGCACTTCCAAGCCCCACCAGGCCTCAGCCCCCCCCCCCTTGCTGGCTCCTGCGGTGGTGATTTGTTCTCTTTCTGTCCCACTCTTCTTCCATCATAGACTTCTCAATACGTCTCGTGTTCTGGCGGCGACCACCCTGATTTAACGTGTATGGTGCTACATCATCTGTCCAACAGCCCATACTCTGAGGAATAGACAGCCAAAGTATGGGCTGTGCACATCCTTAGCAAGGCTACGCAAGGCAGTTGGCAAAAACAGATGGTAGAATTGGGGCGTGTAGGGGGGAAATGGCACCCGGGGCAAAATAGCACCCAGGCGCTGCCCTCCACAGGCCCGGCCCGCCTCCACCCCCCATTTACCTTTTTCTGCTGGCTGAAAACCAGGCGGCTTTCTGCTGACTGAAAACGGGCCAGGCTGGTGGGGTCAGGGGGCGATTTTCTGCCCCCACTGGCACGCGCCTGGTGTACAGCGCACCCCCCTGTCCCCTTATAGCTACGCCTCTGGGTAGAATTCTGGTTCATCACAGAGGTCTCCTAGCAGTAGAGACTGTTATATAGAATGGTGCTGTCCAGCCACGGTGGCAGGAGATGGGAAGGTGGCTACTCCTGATGAATTTTTTCCTGTAGAGTCAAAGAGTTAAGCCAATGTTGCAGGATCAAATGTGAAGGTAGGTACATATTCAGCTGTAATAAACTAGGGTACATCCCAGGTATAGCTGGGGAATTCAGATTAGCCTATACACTCCCACACATGCCAGCTGGGTGACCTCCTCCTCCTCCTCCTCCTCCTCTTCTTCTTCCTCCTCCTCCTCCTCCTCTTCTTCTTCTTGTAGGTTTGAGAACTTGACAAGCCATGCACGTGGGACTCCCTCCAACCATGTGCTTTAACAAGCCTGAGATGGGGATGGGGATTTTTAGTGGCATCCAAGAAAGTATCTATGCTGACGTTCACTACTACTGCCATTAAGAAGACAATTGTGTGTTGCTGTTGGTGGAGGTGGCTGTGTCTAAATTTGGGGGCAGGCAGGTGGCATAGTGGTTAAGAGCAGGTGTACTCTAATTTGGAGAACTGGGTTTGATTCCCCGCTCTGCCACTTGAGCTGTGGAGACTTTATCTGGTGAACTAGATTAGCTTGTGCACTCCAACACATGCCAGCTGGGTGACTTTGGGCTAGTCACAGTTCTTCAGAGCTCTCTCAGCCCCACCTACCTCACAGGGGGTTTGTTGTGAGGGGAAAGGAGATTGTAAGCCCCTTTGAGTCTCCTTACAGGAGAGAAAAGGGGATATAAATCCAAAACTCCTCCTCCTTCCTCCCTCCTCCTGCTCTTCCTCCTCCTCCTCCTCCCCCCCTCTTCCTCTTCATGGCTATTAGCCATGACGGCTTAATCCAGGGATTATCAACCTTTTATAATTAGAGCCATTTGGCTTTAAAGGGATAGGTTTTAAATATATAGAGGAGGTGTTTCAGACAGGGAATAGGTAGGCATCTGGGGGAGGGGGTCAAAGTTCACACACAAAAAGGTTGCAGAGTATAAAACTCATAAAACACAACTCAAACACACTGCGATAAGGCTAAGATGTGTATAGGGCACACATTCATACCACCATAGAGGTCAGCTACTAAAAGACTGCTAATGTGGTGCTGTTGTTATACTGTAATTTCTACTTCTATGAATGCTGACTTCTACTGTACCTTGAATGAATGTTGATAATTATGTATTATTGGAATGGTATAGTTTTGATAAAGGACTTGTTATGAGAATAAAATTGCCCTATACCATAGTGACCAGACGTCCCGCTTTTGGCAGGACAGTCCCGCTTTTAAGCAATTTGTCCCAGGGAACTGTCACAGGGCGGGAAACAGGGGAGCACCCCAGAAGGCAGTGCAGCAGCCTCCCGTGCACGCGGCCGCAGGAGCGCACTGCCTTTTGGGGCGCTCCCCGGTTTCCCGTCCTGTCACAGGGCAGGAAACAGGGGAGCGCCTCAGAAGGCAGTGTGGCAGCCTCCCACGCTGCCGCATTGCCTTCTGGGGCGCTCCTGGTGACAGGGCTGGAAACCGGGGAGCGCCCCAAAAGGCAGTGCGCTCCTGTGGCTGCGTGTGTGCGCGCGCCGGCGTCCCAGTTAAAAAAAGGTGAAAATCAGTTAAAAAAGGTGAAAATAGAACACTTGCCCTGGGACTCTTCATGGGCTCTTCAGTGTACAGTGGGCTTGCAGAATGCTTGTAGAACGCAAGGAAGCACTCCCTCCTGGGCGCGCAGTTTTTCTGTAGAGAACTCTGCAGCCTGGTTCCCTAAACTCTGCCCTTAATTGATTCTTAAAGGCACAGTTCTTAAAGGCACAGATCTCACTACATCTGGTTGTCAAAATTGCTGGCTTAGCCATTAAACTGCACTTTTATGCATATTACTGTTCCAAGAATAATACCATCCCCAAATGAAAGAGAAAATGATTCCCTGACAAAAGAGGGGACATTGTGTAGGGCCTGGCCAGAGCCCGTAGTCCCCCCCCACTTCCTACTGCTGCCGGAGGACAGAGAGGCCTGTTATTTCCAAGCACTCTCTATTCTTGTTATGTCAAGATATTGATCTATCAACATAAATTTCGGAGGGGCCTACCGGGGCAATATGGGGAGTGGCAGTCCCTCAGGTATGCAGGTCCGAGACCGCGAACGGCTTTGAAGGTCAAAACCAACACTTTAAACATAATCCGGAACTCAATCGGCAGCCAGTGCAGATGGTAAAGGATCGGTGTGATTTGATCCCTGCTCGAACTGCCAGTAAGCAGCCTGGTTGCTGCATTCTGAATGAGTTTTAATTTCTGGATCATGGCCAAAGGCAAGCCCGCGTAGAGCGAGTTACAGTAGTCTAACCTGGAGGTGACCGTTGCATGGATCACCGTTGCTTGATCAGAACGGGAGAGGTACGGTGAAAGCGGTGTTCCAGGAAATAGGTTGTTACAAGAATTCTTGCTGCGATGGACATGCAGCAAGCACATTGTGTGCAATCGACCAGTTATTGAATAGGTGCACTATATACATGTTAGCCTTATTGCACAATGTTTTGGGTTGCGTTTCACGTAGGGGGTTGAAGAACACGAAACTCTTCCAGTGCCCATTGAGTCTGTCCACTTCGCACGAACGCACAAGGCTGCACTGGCCGGAATCAAACCCTTGTTGGTCCATCAAGGTCCGTCTTTTCTACTCAGATTGGCATCAGATCTCCCGGGCCTCAGGCAGGAAGTCTTTCACGTCACATCCTACCTGGTCCTTTTTCCTAGAGACTGAACCTGCCAAGCTCTGCCAGAAAGGCACAGCCTCTCCCAAGCTCATCCCGCACATGCAGAATAATGCCCTTTCAAACTGCTTTCAGTGCTCTTTGAAGCTGTGCGGAATGGCAACATCCACTTGCAAACAGTTGTGAAAGTGGTTTGAAAACGCATTATTTTGCGTGTGCGGAAGGGGCCCCAGAGTCTGAACAGCCTCCCACCTGTCCCTTCAACATAGCAGCTTAACTTGGAGATTTCATTTGCTTTTTTAAACAGCCACATTTTATTCTTCACTGAGGCCTGTTTGGGTCTACACTAGGCTGGAAACTCTGACTTAGCAGGAGACCCCTGAGTACGAACTGCTGTGGGAAGGCAACAAGAGGGGTAGAATCTTAGTTGATCGTTCCATGGGAATGTCAACTCAATGCCTGGCAGCTGTGAAAAAGGCAAACTCCATGCTGGGGATCATTAGGAAAGGAATTGATAATAAAACTGCAAAGATTGTCATGCCCTTATATAAAGCAGTGGTGCGGCCGCACTTGGAGTACTGCGTTCAGTTCTGGTCGCCACATCTCAAAAAGGATATCAAAGAGATAGGAAAAGTGCAGAGAGGGGCAACGAGGATGATTGAGGGACTGGAGCACCTTCCTTATGAGGAGAGGCTGCAGCGTTTGGGACTCTTTAGTTTGGAGAGGAGGTGGCTGAGGGGGGATATGATTGAAGTCTATAAAATTATGCATGGGGTAGAAAATATTGACAGAGAGAAATTTTTCTCTCTTTCTCACAATACTAGAACCAGGGGGCATACATTGAAAATGCTGGGGGGAAGAATGAGGACTCATAAAAGGAAACACTTCTTCACGCAACGTGTGATTGGTGTTTGGAATATGCTGCCACAGGAGGTGGTGATGGCCACTCACCTGGATAGCTTTCAAAGGGGCTTGGACAGATTTATGGAGGAGAAGTCGATTTATGGCTACCAATCTTGATCCTCCTTGATCTGAGATTGCAAATGCCTTAGCAGACCAGGTGCTCAGGAGCAGCAGCAGCAGCAGCAGCAGCAGGCCATTGCTTTCACATCCTGCAGGTGAGCTCCCAAAGGCACTTGGGGGGGGGGGGGGGTGGGGGGGGGGGGGGGTGGGGGGGGGGGGGGGTGGGGGGGGGGGGGGGTGGGGGGGGGGGGGGGTGGGGGGGGGGGGGGGTGGGGGGGGGGGGGGGTGGGGGGGGGGGGGGGTGGGGGGGGGGGGGGGTGGGGGGGGGGGGGGGTGGGGGGGGGGGGGGGTGGGGGGGGGGGGGGGTGGGGGGGGGGGGGGGTGGGGGGGGGGGGGGGTGGGGGGGGGGGGGGGTGGGGGGGGGGGGGGGTGGGGGGGGGGGGGGGTGGGGGGGGGGGGGGGTGGGGGGGGGGGGGGGTGGGGGGGGGGGGGGGTGGGGGGGGGGGGGGGTGGGGGGGGGGGGGGGTGGGGGGGGGGGGGGGTGGGGGGGGGGGGGGGTGGGGGGGGGGGGGGGTGGGGGGGGGGGGGGGTGGGGGGGGGGGGGGGTGGGGGGGGGGGGGGGTGGGGGGGGGGGGGGGTGGGGGGGGGGGGGGGTGGGGGGGGGGGGGGGTGGGGGGGGGGGGGGGTGGGGGGGGGGGGGGGTGGGGGGGGGGGGGGGTGGGGGGGGGGGGGGGTGGGGGGGGGGGGGGGTGGGGGGGGGGGGGGGTGGGGGGGGGGGGGGGTGGGGGGGGGGGGGGGTGGGGGGGGGGGGGGGTGGGGGGGGGGGGGGGTGGGGGGGGGGGGGGGTGGGGGGGGGGGGGGGTGGGGGGGGGGGGGGGTGGGGGGGGGGGGGGGTGGGGGGGGGGGGGGGTGGGGGGGGGGGGGGGTGGGGGGGGGGGGGGGTGGGGGGGGGGGGGGGTGGGGGGGGGGGGGGGTGGGGGGGGGGGGGGGTGGGGGGGGGGGGGGGTGGGGGGGGGGGGGGGTGGGGGGGGGGGGGGGTGGGGGGGGGGGGGGGTGGGGGGGGGGGGGGGTGGGGGGGGGGGGGGGTGGGGGGGGGGGGGGGTGGGGGGGGGGGGGGGTGGGGGGGGGGGGGGGTGGGGGGGGGGGGGGGTGGGGGGGGGGGGGGGTGGGGGGGGGGGGGGGTGGGGGGGGGGGGGGGTGGGGGGGGGGGGGGGTGGGGGGGGGGGGGGGTGGGGGGGGGGGGGGGTGGGGGGGGGGGGGGGTGGGGGGGGGGGGGGGTGGGGGGGGGGGGGGGTGGGGGGGGGGGGGGGTGGGGGGGGGGGGGGGTGGGGGGGGGGGGGGGTGGGGGGGGGGGGGGGTGGGGGGGGGGGGGGGTGGGGGGGGGGGGGGGTGGGGGGGGGGGGGGGTGGGGGGGGGGGGGGGTGGGGGGGGGGGGGGGTGGGGGGGGGGGGGGGTGGGGGGGGGGGGGGGTGGGGGGGGGGGGGGGTGGGGGGGGGGGGGGGTGGGGGGGGGGGGGGGTGGGGGGGGGGGGGGGTGGGGGGGGGGGGGGGTGGGGGGGGGGGGGGGTGGGGGGGGGGGGGGGTGGGGGGGGGGGGGGGTGGGGGGGGGGGGGGGTGGGGGGGGGGGGGGGTGGGGGGGGGGGGGGGTGGGGGGGGGGGGGGGTGGGGGGGGGGGGGGGTGGGGGGGGGGGGGGGTGGGGGGGGGGGGGGGTGGGGGGGGGGGGGGGTGGGGGGGGGGGGGGGTGGGGGGGGGGGGGGGTGGGGGGGGGGGGGGGTGGGGGGGGGGGGGGGTGGGGGGGGGGGGGGGTGGGGGGGGGGGGGGGTGGGGGGGGGGGGGGGTGGGGGGGGGGGGGGGTGGGGGGGGGGGGGGGTGGGGGGGGGGGGGGGTGGGGGGGGGGGGGGGTGGGGGGGGGGGGGGGTGGGGGGGGGGGGGGGTGGGGGGGGGGGGGGGTGGGGGGGGGGGGGGGTGGGGGGGGGGGGGGGTGGGGGGGGGGGGGGGTGGGGGGGGGGGGGGGTGGGGGGGGGGGGGGGTGGGGGGGGGGGGGGGTGGGGGGGGGGGGGGGTGGGGGGGGGGGGGGGTGGGGGGGGGGGGGGGTGGGGGGGGGGGGGGGTGGGGGGGGGGGGGGGTGGGGGGGGGGGGGGGTGGGGGGGGGGGGGGGTGGGGGGGGGGGGGGGTGGGGGGGGGGGGGGGTGGGGGGGGGGGGGGGTGGGGGGGGGGGGGGGTGGGGGGGGGGGGGGGTGGGGGGGGGGGGGGGTGGGGGGGGGGGGGGGTGGGGGGGGGGGGGGGTGGGGGGGGGGGGGGGTGGGGGGGGGGGGGGGTGGGGGGGGGGGGGGGTGGGGGGGGGGGGGGGTGGGGGGGGGGGGGGGTGGGGGGGGGGGGGGGTGGGGGGGGGGGGGGGTGGGGGGGGGGGGGGGTGGGGGGGGGGGGGGGTGGGGGGGGGGGGGGGTGGGGGGGGGGGGGGGTGGGGGGGGGGGGGGGTGGGGGGGGGGGGGGGTGGGGGGGGGGGGGGGTGGGGGGGGGGGGGGGTGGGGGGGGGGGGGGGTGGGGGGGGGGGGGGGTGGGGGGGGGGGGGGGTGGGGGGGGGGGGGGGTGGGGGGGGGGGGGGGTGGGGGGGGGGGGGGGTGGGGGGGGGGGGGGGTGGGGGGGGGGGGGGGTGGGGGGGGGGGGGGGTGGGGGGGGGGGGGGGTGGGGGGGGGGGGGGGTGGGGGGGGGGGGGGGTGGGGGGGGGGGGGGGTGGGGGGGGGGGGGGGTGGGGGGGGGGGGGGGTGGGGGGGGGGGGGGGTGGGGGGGGGGGGGGGTGGGGGGGGGGGGGGGTGGGGGGGGGGGGGGGTGGGGGGGGGGGGGGGTGGGGGGGGGGGGGGGTGGGGGGGGGGGGGGGTGGGGGGGGGGGGGGGTGGGGGGGGGGGGGGGTGGGGGGGGGGGGGGGTGGGGGGGGGGGGGGGTGGGGGGGGGGGGGGGTGGGGGGGGGGGGGGGTGGGGGGGGGGGGGGGTGGGGGGGGGGGGGGGTGGGGGGGGGGGGGGGTGGGGGGGGGGGGGGGTGGGGGGGGGGGGGGGTGGGGGGGGGGGGGGGTGGGGGGGGGGGGGGGTGGGGGGGGGGGGGGGTGGGGGGGGGGGGGGGTGGGGGGGGGGGGGGGTGGGGGGGGGGGGGGGTGGGGGGGGGGGGGGGTGGGGGGGGGGGGGGGTGGGGGGGGGGGGGGGTGGGGGGGGGGGGGGGTGGGGGGGGGGGGGGGTGGGGGGGGGGGGGGGTGGGGGGGGGGGGGGGTGGGGGGGGGGGGGGGTGGGGGGGGGGGGGGGTGGGGGGGGGGGGGGGTGGGGGGGGGGGGGGGTGGGGGGGGGGGGGGGTGGGGGGGGGGGGGGGTGGGGGGGGGGGGGGGTGGGGGGGGGGGGGGGTGGGGGGGGGGGGGGGTGGGGGGGGGGGGGGGTGGGGGGGGGGGGGGGTGGGGGGGGGGGGGGGTGGGGGGGGGGGGGGGTGGGGGGGGGGGGGGGTGGGGGGGGGGGGGGGTGGGGGGGGGGGGGGGTGGGGGGGGGGGGGGGTGGGGGGGGGGGGGGGTGGGGGGGGGGGGGGGTGGGGGGGGGGGGGGGTGGGGGGGGGGGGGGGTGGGGGGGGGGGGGGGTGGGGGGGGGGGGGGGTGGGGGGGGGGGGGGGTGGGGGGGGGGGGGGGTGGGGGGGGGGGGGGGTGGGGGGGGGGGGGGGTGGGGGGGGGGGGGGGTGGGGGGGGGGGGGGGTGGGGGGGGGGGGGGGTGGGGGGGGGGGGGGGTGGGGGGGGGGGGGGGTGGGGGGGGGGGGGGGTGGGGGGGGGGGGGGGTGGGGGGGGGGGGGGGTGGGGGGGGGGGGGGGTGGGGGGGGGGGGGGGTGGGGGGGGGGGGGGGTGGGGGGGGGGGGGGGTGGGGGGGGGGGGGGGTGGGGGGGGGGGGGGGTGGGGGGGGGGGGGGGTGGGGGGGGGGGGGGGTGGGGGGGGGGGGGGGTGGGGGGGGGGGGGGGTGGGGGGGGGGGGGGGTGGGGGGGGGGGGGGGTGGGGGGGGGGGGGGGTGGGGGGGGGGGGGGGTGGGGGGGGGGGGGGGTGGGGGGGGGGGGGGGTGGGGGGGGGGGGGGGTGGGGGGGGGGGGGGGTGGGGGGGGGGGGGGGTGGGGGGGGGGGGGGGTGGGGGGGGGGGGGGGTGGGGGGGGGGGGGGGTGGGGGGGGGGGGGGGTGGGGGGGGGGGGGGGTGGGGGGGGGGGGGGGTGGGGGGGGGGGGGGGTGGGGGGGGGGGGGGGTGGGGGGGGGGGGGGGTGGGGGGGGGGGGGGGTGGGGGGGGGGGGGGGTGGGGGGGGGGGGGGGTGGGGGGGGGGGGGGGTGGGGGGGGGGGGGGGTGGGGGGGGGGGGGGGTGGGGGGGGGGGGGGGTGGGGGGGGGGGGGGGTGGGGGGGGGGGGGGGTGGGGGGGGGGGGGGGTGGGGGGGGGGGGGGGTGGGGGGGGGGGGGGGTGGGGGGGGGGGGGGGTGGGGGGGGGGGGGGGTGGGGGGGGGGGGGGGTGGGGGGGGGGGGGGGTGGGGGGGGGGGGGGGTGGGGGGGGGGGGGGGTGGGGGGGGGGGGGGGTGGGGGGGGGGGGGGGTGGGGGGGGGGGGGGGTGGGGGGGGGGGGGGGTGGGGGGGGGGGGGGGTGGGGGGGGGGGGGGGTGGGGGGGGGGGGGGGTGGGGGGGGGGGGGGGTGGGGGGGGGGGGGGGTGGGGGGGGGGGGGGGTGGGGGGGGGGGGGGGTGGGGGGGGGGGGGGGTGGGGGGGGGGGGGGGTGGGGGGGGGGGGGGGTGGGGGGGGGGGGGGGTGGGGGGGGGGGGGGGTGGGGGGGGGGGGGGGTGGGGGGGGGGGGGGGTGGGGGGGGGGGGGGGTGGGGGGGGGGGGGGGTGGGGGGGGGGGGGGGTGGGGGGGGGGGGGGGTGGGGGGGGGGGGGGGTGGGGGGGGGGGGGGGTGGGGGGGGGGGGGGGTGGGGGGGGGGGGGGGTGGGGGGGGGGGGGGGTGGGGGGGGGGGGGGGTGGGGGGGGGGGGGGGTGGGGGGGGGGGGGGGTGGGGGGGGGGGGGGGTGGGGGGGGGGGGGGGTGGGGGGGGGGGGGGGTGGGGGGGGGGGGGGGTGGGGGGGGGGGGGGGTGGGGGGGGGGGGGGGTGGGGGGGGGGGGGGGTGGGGGGGGGGGGGGGTGGGGGGGGGGGGGGGTGGGGGGGGGGGGGGGTGGGGGGGGGGGGGGGTGGGGGGGGGGGGGGGTGGGGGGGGGGGGGGGTGGGGGGGGGGGGGGGTGGGGGGGGGGGGGGGTGGGGGGGGGGGGGGGTGGGGGGGGGGGGGGGTGGGGGGGGGGGGGGGTGGGGGGGGGGGGGGGTGGGGGGGGGGGGGGGTGGGGGGGGGGGGGGGTGGGGGGGGGGGGGGGTGGGGGGGGGGGGGGGTGGGGGGGGGGGGGGGTGGGGGGGGGGGGGGGTGGGGGGGGGGGGGGGTGGGGGGGGGGGGGGGTGGGGGGGGGGGGGGGTGGGGGGGGGGGGGGGTGGGGGGGGGGGGGGGTGGGGGGGGGGGGGGGTGGGGGGGGGGGGGGGTGGGGGGGGGGGGGGGTGGGGGGGGGGGGGGGTGGGGGGGGGGGGGGGTGGGGGGGGGGGGGGGTGGGGGGGGGGGGGGGTGGGGGGGGGGGGGGGTGGGGGGGGGGGGGGGTGGGGGGGGGGGGGGGTGGGGGGGGGGGGGGGTGGGGGGGGGGGGGGGTGGGGGGGGGGGGGGGTGGGGGGGGGGGGGGGTGGGGGGGGGGGGGGGTGGGGGGGGGGGGGGGTGGGGGGGGGGGGGGGTGGGGGGGGGGGGGGGTGGGGGGGGGGGGGGGTGGGGGGGGGGGGGGGTGGGGGGGGGGGGGGGTGGGGGGGGGGGGGGGTGGGGGGGGGGGGGGGTGGGGGGGGGGGGGGGTGGGGGGGGGGGGGGGTGGGGGGGGGGGGGGGTGGGGGGGGGGGGGGGTGGGGGGGGGGGGGGGTGGGGGGGGGGGGGGGTGGGGGGGGGGGGGGGTGGGGGGGGGGGGGGGTGGGGGGGGGGGGGGGTGGGGGGGGGGGGGGGTGGGGGGGGGGGGGGGTGGGGGGGGGGGGGGGTGGGGGGGGGGGGGGGTGGGGGGGGGGGGGGGTGGGGGGGGGGGGGGGTGGGGGGGGGGGGGGGTGGGGGGGGGGGGGGGTGGGGGGGGGGGGGGGTGGGGGGGGGGGGGGGTGGGGGGGGGGGGGGGTGGGGGGGGGGGGGGGTGGGGGGGGGGGGGGGTGGGGGGGGGGGGGGGTGGGGGGGGGGGGGGGTGGGGGGGGGGGGGGGTGGGGGGGGGGGGGGGTGGGGGGGGGGGGGGGTGGGGGGGGGGGGGGGTGGGGGGGGGGGGGGGTGGGGGGGGGGGGGGGTGGGGGGGGGGGGGGGTGGGGGGGGGGGGGGGTGGGGGGGGGGGGGGGTGGGGGGGGGGGGGGGTGGGGGGGGGGGGGGGTGGGGGGGGGGGGGGGTGGGGGGGGGGGGGGGTGGGGGGGGGGGGGGGTGGGGGGGGGGGGGGGTGGGGGGGGGGGGGGGTGGGGGGGGGGGGGGGTGGGGGGGGGGGGGGGTGGGGGGGGGGGGGGGTGGGGGGGGGGGGGGGTGGGGGGGGGGGGGGGTGGGGGGGGGGGGGGGTGGGGGGGGGGGGGGGTGGGGGGGGGGGGGGGTGGGGGGGGGGGGGGGTGGGGGGGGGGGGGGGTGGGGGGGGGGGGGGGTGGGGGGGGGGGGGGGTGGGGGGGGGGGGGGGTGGGGGGGGGGGGGGGTGGGGGGGGGGGGGGGTGGGGGGGGGGGGGGGTGGGGGGGGGGGGGGGTGGGGGGGGGGGGGGGTGGGGGGGGGGGGGGGTGGGGGGGGGGGGGGGTGGGGGGGGGGGGGGGTGGGGGGGGGGGGGGGTGGGGGGGGGGGGGGGTGGGGGGGGGGGGGGGTGGGGGGGGGGGGGGGTGGGGGGGGGGGGGGGTGGGGGGGGGGGGGGGTGGGGGGGGGGGGGGGTGGGGGGGGGGGGGGGTGGGGGGGGGGGGGGGTGGGGGGGGGGGGGGGTGGGGGGGGGGGGGGGTGGGGGGGGGGGGGGGTGGGGGGGGGGGGGGGTGGGGGGGGGGGGGGGTGGGGGGGGGGGGGGGTGGGGGGGGGGGGGGGTGGGGGGGGGGGGGGGTGGGGGGGGGGGGGGGTGGGGGGGGGGGGGGGTGGGGGGGGGGGGGGGTGGGGGGGGGGGGGGGTGGGGGGGGGGGGGGGTGGGGGGGGGGGGGGGTGGGGGGGGGGGGGGGTGGGGGGGGGGGGGGGTGGGGGGGGGGGGGGGTGGGGGGGGGGGGGGGTGGGGGGGGGGGGGGGTGGGGGGGGGGGGGGGTGGGGGGGGGGGGGGGTGGGGGGGGGGGGGGGTGGGGGGGGGGGGGGGTGGGGGGGGGGGGGGGTGGGGGGGGGGGGGGGTGGGGGGGGGGGGGGGTGGGGGGGGGGGGGGGTGGGGGGGGGGGGGGGTGGGGGGGGGGGGGGGTGGGGGGGGGGGGGGGTGGGGGGGGGGGGGGGTGGGGGGGGGGGGGGGTGGGGGGGGGGGGGGGTGGGGGGGGGGGGGGGTGGGGGGGGGGGGGGGTGGGGGGGGGGGGGGGTGGGGGGGGGGGGGGGTGGGGGGGGGGGGGGGTGGGGGGGGGGGGGGGTGGGGGGGGGGGGGGGTGGGGGGGGGGGGGGGTGGGGGGGGGGGGGGGTGGGGGGGGGGGGGGGTGGGGGGGGGGGGGGGTGGGGGGGGGGGGGGGTGGGGGGGGGGGGGGGTGGGGGGGGGGGGGGGTGGGGGGGGGGGGGGGTGGGGGGGGGGGGGGGTGGGGGGGGGGGGGGGTGGGGGGGGGGGGGGGTGGGGGGGGGGGGGGGTGGGGGGGGGGGGGGGTGGGGGGGGGGGGGGGTGGGGGGGGGGGGGGGTGGGGGGGGGGGGGGGTGGGGGGGGGGGGGGGTGGGGGGGGGGGGGGGTGGGGGGGGGGGGGGGTGGGGGGGGGGGGGGGTGGGGGGGGGGGGGGGTGGGGGGGGGGGGGGGTGGGGGGGGGGGGGGGTGGGGGGGGGGGGGGGTGGGGGGGGGGGGGGGTGGGGGGGGGGGGGGGTGGGGGGGGGGGGGGGTGGGGGGGGGGGGGGGTGGGGGGGGGGGGGGGTGGGGGGGGGGGGGGGTGGGGGGGGGGGGGGGTGGGGGGGGGGGGGGGTGGGGGGGGGGGGGGGTGGGGGGGGGGGGGGGTGGGGGGGGGGGGGGGTGGGGGGGGGGGGGGGTGGGGGGGGGGGGGGGTGGGGGGGGGGGGGGGTGGGGGGGGGGGGGGGTGGGGGGGGGGGGGGGTGGGGGGGGGGGGGGGTGGGGGGGGGGGGGGGTGGGGGGGGGGGGGGGTGGGGGGGGGGGGGGGTGGGGGGGGGGGGGGGTGGGGGGGGGGGGGGGTGGGGGGGGGGGGGGGTGGGGGGGGGGGGGGGTGGGGGGGGGGGGGGGTGGGGGGGGGGGGGGGTGGGGGGGGGGGGGGGTGGGGGGGGGGGGGGGTGGGGGGGGGGGGGGGTGGGGGGGGGGGGGGGTGGGGGGGGGGGGGGGTGGGGGGGGGGGGGGGTGGGGGGGGGGGGGGGTGGGGGGGGGGGGGGGTGGGGGGGGGGGGGGGTGGGGGGGGGGGGGGGTGGGGGGGGGGGGGGGTGGGGGGGGGGGGGGGTGGGGGGGGGGGGGGGTGGGGGGGGGGGGGGGTGGGGGGGGGGGGGGGTGGGGGGGGGGGGGGGTGGGGGGGGGGGGGGGTGGGGGGGGGGGGGGGTGGGGGGGGGGGGGGGTGGGGGGGGGGGGGGGTGGGGGGGGGGGGGGGTGGGGGGGGGGGGGGGTGGGGGGGGGGGGGGGTGGGGGGGGGGGGGGGTGGGGGGGGGGGGGGGTGGGGGGGGGGGGGGGTGGGGGGGGGGGGGGGTGGGGGGGGGGGGGGGTGGGGGGGGGGGGGGGTGGGGGGGGGGGGGGGTGGGGGGGGGGGGGGGTGGGGGGGGGGGGGGGTGGGGGGGGGGGGGGGTGGGGGGGGGGGGGGGTGGGGGGGGGGGGGGGTGGGGGGGGGGGGGGGTGGGGGGGGGGGGGGGTGGGGGGGGGGGGGGGTGGGGGGGGGGGGGGGTGGGGGGGGGGGGGGGTGGGGGGGGGGGGGGGTGGGGGGGGGGGGGGGTGGGGGGGGGGGGGGGTGGGGGGGGGGGGGGGTGGGGGGGGGGGGGGGTGGGGGGGGGGGGGGGTGGGGGGGGGGGGGGGTGGGGGGGGGGGGGGGTGGGGGGGGGGGGGGGTGGGGGGGGGGGGGGGTGGGGGGGGGGGGGGGTGGGGGGGGGGGGGGGTGGGGGGGGGGGGGGGTGGGGGGGGGGGGGGGTGGGGGGGGGGGGGGGTGGGGGGGGGGGGGGGTGGGGGGGGGGGGGGGTGGGGGGGGGGGGGGGTGGGGGGGGGGGGGGGTGGGGGGGGGGGGGGGTGGGGGGGGGGGGGGGTGGGGGGGGGGGGGGGTGGGGGGGGGGGGGGGTGGGGGGGGGGGGGGGTGGGGGGGGGGGGGGGTGGGGGGGGGGGGGGGTGGGGGGGGGGGGGGGTGGGGGGGGGGGGGGGTGGGGGGGGGGGGGGGTGGGGGGGGGGGGGGGTGGGGGGGGGGGGGGGTGGGGGGGGGGGGGGGTGGGGGGGGGGGGGGGTGGGGGGGGGGGGGGGTGGGGGGGGGGGGGGGTGGGGGGGGGGGGGGGTGGGGGGGGGGGGGGGTGGGGGGGGGGGGGGGTGGGGGGGGGGGGGGGTGGGGGGGGGGGGGGGTGGGGGGGGGGGGGGGTGGGGGGGGGGGGGGGTGGGGGGGGGGGGGGGTGGGGGGGGGGGGGGGTGGGGGGGGGGGGGGGTGGGGGGGGGGGGGGGTGGGGGGGGGGGGGGGTGGGGGGGGGGGGGGGTGGGGGGGGGGGGGGGTGGGGGGGGGGGGGGGTGGGGGGGGGGGGGGGTGGGGGGGGGGGGGGGTGGGGGGGGGGGGGGGTGGGGGGGGGGGGGGGTGGGGGGGGGGGGGGGTGGGGGGGGGGGGGGGTGGGGGGGGGGGGGGGTGGGGGGGGGGGGGGGTGGGGGGGGGGGGGGGTGGGGGGGGGGGGGGGTGGGGGGGGGGGGGGGTGGGGGGGGGGGGGGGTGGGGGGGGGGGGGGGTGGGGGGGGGGGGGGGTGGGGGGGGGGGGGGGTGGGGGGGGGGGGGGGTGGGGGGGGGGGGGGGTGGGGGGGGGGGGGGGTGGGGGGGGGGGGGGGTGGGGGGGGGGGGGGGTGGGGGGGGGGGGGGGTGGGGGGGGGGGGGGGTGGGGGGGGGGGGGGGTGGGGGGGGGGGGGGGTGGGGGGGGGGGGGGGTGGGGGGGGGGGGGGGTGGGGGGGGGGGGGGGTGGGGGGGGGGGGGGGTGGGGGGGGGGGGGGGTGGGGGGGGGGGGGGGTGGGGGGGGGGGGGGGTGGGGGGGGGGGGGGGTGGGGGGGGGGGGGGGTGGGGGGGGGGGGGGGTGGGGGGGGGGGGGGGTGGGGGGGGGGGGGGGTGGGGGGGGGGGGGGGTGGGGGGGGGGGGGGGTGGGGGGGGGGGGGGGTGGGGGGGGGGGGGGGTGGGGGGGGGGGGGGGTGGGGGGGGGGGGGGGTGGGGGGGGGGGGGGGTGGGGGGGGGGGGGGGTGGGGGGGGGGGGGGGTGGGGGGGGGGGGGGGTGGGGGGGGGGGGGGGTGGGGGGGGGGGGGGGTGGGGGGGGGGGGGGGTGGGGGGGGGGGGGGGTGGGGGGGGGGGGGGGTGGGGGGGGGGGGGGGTGGGGGGGGGGGGGGGTGGGGGGGGGGGGGGGTGGGGGGGGGGGGGGGTGGGGGGGGGGGGGGGTGGGGGGGGGGGGGGGTGGGGGGGGGGGGGGGTGGGGGGGGGGGGGGGTGGGGGGGGGGGGGGGTGGGGGGGGGGGGGGGTGGGGGGGGGGGGGGGTGGGGGGGGGGGGGGGTGGGGGGGGGGGGGGGTGGGGGGGGGGGGGGGTGGGGGGGGGGGGGGGTGGGGGGGGGGGGGGGTGGGGGGGGGGGGGGGTGGGGGGGGGGGGGGGTGGGGGGGGGGGGGGGTGGGGGGGGGGGGGGGTGGGGGGGGGGGGGGGTGGGGGGGGGGGGGGGTGGGGGGGGGGGGGGGTGGGGGGGGGGGGGGGTGGGGGGGGGGGGGGGTGGGGGGGGGGGGGGGTGGGGGGGGGGGGGGGTGGGGGGGGGGGGGGGTGGGGGGGGGGGGGGGTGGGGGGGGGGGGGGGTGGGGGGGGGGGGGGGTGGGGGGGGGGGGGGGTGGGGGGGGGGGGGGGTGGGGGGGGGGGGGGGTGGGGGGGGGGGGGGGTGGGGGGGGGGGGGGGTGGGGGGGGGGGGGGGTGGGGGGGGGGGGGGGTGGGGGGGGGGGGGGGTGGGGGGGGGGGGGGGTGGGGGGGGGGGGGGGTGGGGGGGGGGGGGGGTGGGGGGGGGGGGGGGTGGGGGGGGGGGGGGGTGGGGGGGGGGGGGGGTGGGGGGGGGGGGGGGTGGGGGGGGGGGGGGGTGGGGGGGGGGGGGGGTGGGGGGGGGGGGGGGTGGGGGGGGGGGGGGGTGGGGGGGGGGGGGGGTGGGGGGGGGGGGGGGTGGGGGGGGGGGGGGGTGGGGGGGGGGGGGGGTGGGGGGGGGGGGGGGTGGGGGGGGGGGGGGGTGGGGGGGGGGGGGGGTGGGGGGGGGGGGGGGTGGGGGGGGGGGGGGGTGGGGGGGGGGGGGGGTGGGGGGGGGGGGGGGTGGGGGGGGGGGGGGGTGGGGGGGGGGGGGGGTGGGGGGGGGGGGGGGTGGGGGGGGGGGGGGGTGGGGGGGGGGGGGGGTGGGGGGGGGGGGGGGTGGGGGGGGGGGGGGGTGGGGGGGGGGGGGGGTGGGGGGGGGGGGGGGTGGGGGGGGGGGGGGGTGGGGGGGGGGGGGGGTGGGGGGGGGGGGGGGTGGGGGGGGGGGGGGGTGGGGGGGGGGGGGGGTGGGGGGGGGGGGGGGTGGGGGGGGGGGGGGGTGGGGGGGGGGGGGGGTGGGGGGGGGGGGGGGTGGGGGGGGGGGGGGGTGGGGGGGGGGGGGGGTGGGGGGGGGGGGGGGTGGGGGGGGGGGGGGGTGGGGGGGGGGGGGGGTGGGGGGGGGGGGGGGTGGGGGGGGGGGGGGGTGGGGGGGGGGGGGGGTGGGGGGGGGGGGGGGTGGGGGGGGGGGGGGGTGGGGGGGGGGGGGGGTGGGGGGGGGGGGGGGTGGGGGGGGGGGGGGGTGGGGGGGGGGGGGGGTGGGGGGGGGGGGGGGTGGGGGGGGGGGGGGGTGGGGGGGGGGGGGGGTGGGGGGGGGGGGGGGTGGGGGGGGGGGGGGGTGGGGGGGGGGGGGGGTGGGGGGGGGGGGGGGTGGGGGGGGGGGGGGGTGGGGGGGGGGGGGGGTGGGGGGGGGGGGGGGTGGGGGGGGGGGGGGGTGGGGGGGGGGGGGGGTGGGGGGGGGGGGGGGTGGGGGGGGGGGGGGGTGGGGGGGGGGGGGGGTGGGGGGGGGGGGGGGTGGGGGGGGGGGGGGGTGGGGGGGGGGGGGGGTGGGGGGGGGGGGGGGTGGGGGGGGGGGGGGGTGGGGGGGGGGGGGGGTGGGGGGGGGGGGGGGTGGGGGGGGGGGGGGGTGGGGGGGGGGGGGGGTGGGGGGGGGGGGGGGTGGGGGGGGGGGGGGGTGGGGGGGGGGGGGGGTGGGGGGGGGGGGGGGTGGGGGGGGGGGGGGGTGGGGGGGGGGGGGGGTGGGGGGGGGGGGGGGTGGGGGGGGGGGGGGGTGGGGGGGGGGGGGGGTGGGGGGGGGGGGGGGTGGGGGGGGGGGGGGGTGGGGGGGGGGGGGGGTGGGGGGGGGGGGGGGTGGGGGGGGGGGGGGGTGGGGGGGGGGGGGGGTGGGGGGGGGGGGGGGTGGGGGGGGGGGGGGGTGGGGGGGGGGGGGGGTGGGGGGGGGGGGGGGTGGGGGGGGGGGGGGGTGGGGGGGGGGGGGGGTGGGGGGGGGGGGGGGTGGGGGGGGGGGGGGGTGGGGGGGGGGGGGGGTGGGGGGGGGGGGGGGTGGGGGGGGGGGGGGGTGGGGGGGGGGGGGGGTGGGGGGGGGGGGGGGTGGGGGGGGGGGGGGGTGGGGGGGGGGGGGGGTGGGGGGGGGGGGGGGTGGGGGGGGGGGGGGGTGGGGGGGGGGGGGGGTGGGGGGGGGGGGGGGTGGGGGGGGGGGGGGGTGGGGGGGGGGGGGGGTGGGGGGGGGGGGGGGTGGGGGGGGGGGGGGGTGGGGGGGGGGGGGGGTGGGGGGGGGGGGGGGTGGGGGGGGGGGGGGGTGGGGGGGGGGGGGGGTGGGGGGGGGGGGGGGTGGGGGGGGGGGGGGGTGGGGGGGGGGGGGGGTGGGGGGGGGGGGGGGTGGGGGGGGGGGGGGGTGGGGGGGGGGGGGGGTGGGGGGGGGGGGGGGTGGGGGGGGGGGGGGGTGGGGGGGGGGGGGGGTGGGGGGGGGGGGGGGTGGGGGGGGGGGGGGGTGGGGGGGGGGGGGGGTGGGGGGGGGGGGGGGTGGGGGGGGGGGGGGGTGGGGGGGGGGGGGGGTGGGGGGGGGGGGGGGTGGGGGGGGGGGGGGGTGGGGGGGGGGGGGGGTGGGGGGGGGGGGGGGTGGGGGGGGGGGGGGGTGGGGGGGGGGGGGGGTGGGGGGGGGGGGGGGTGGGGGGGGGGGGGGGTGGGGGGGGGGGGGGGTGGGGGGGGGGGGGGGTGGGGGGGGGGGGGGGTGGGGGGGGGGGGGGGTGGGGGGGGGGGGGGGTGGGGGGGGGGGGGGGTGGGGGGGGGGGGGGGTGGGGGGGGGGGGGGGTGGGGGGGGGGGGGGGTGGGGGGGGGGGGGGGTGGGGGGGGGGGGGGGTGGGGGGGGGGGGGGGTGGGGGGGGGGGGGGGTGGGGGGGGGGGGGGGTGGGGGGGGGGGGGGGTGGGGGGGGGGGGGGGTGGGGGGGGGGGGGGGTGGGGGGGGGGGGGGGTGGGGGGGGGGGGGGGTGGGGGGGGGGGGGGGTGGGGGGGGGGGGGGGTGGGGGGGGGGGGGGGTGGGGGGGGGGGGGGGTGGGGGGGGGGGGGGGTGGGGGGGGGGGGGGGTGGGGGGGGGGGGGGGTGGGGGGGGGGGGGGGTGGGGGGGGGGGGGGGTGGGGGGGGGGGGGGGTGGGGGGGGGGGGGGGTGGGGGGGGGGGGGGGTGGGGGGGGGGGGGGGTGGGGGGGGGGGGGGGTGGGGGGGGGGGGGGGTGGGGGGGGGGGGGGGTGGGGGGGGGGGGGGGTGGGGGGGGGGGGGGGTGGGGGGGGGGGGGGGTGGGGGGGGGGGGGGGTGGGGGGGGGGGGGGGTGGGGGGGGGGGGGGGTGGGGGGGGGGGGGGGTGGGGGGGGGGGGGGGTGGGGGGGGGGGGGGGTGGGGGGGGGGGGGGGTGGGGGGGGGGGGGGGTGGGGGGGGGGGGGGGTGGGGGGGGGGGGGGGTGGGGGGGGGGGGGGGTGGGGGGGGGGGGGGGTGGGGGGGGGGGGGGGTGGGGGGGGGGGGGGGTGGGGGGGGGGGGGGGTGGGGGGGGGGGGGGGTGGGGGGGGGGGGGGGTGGGGGGGGGGGGGGGTGGGGGGGGGGGGGGGTGGGGGGGGGGGGGGGTGGGGGGGGGGGGGGGTGGGGGGGGGGGGGGGTGGGGGGGGGGGGGGGTGGGGGGGGGGGGGGGTGGGGGGGGGGGGGGGTGGGGGGGGGGGGGGGTGGGGGGGGGGGGGGGTGGGGGGGGGGGGGGGTGGGGGGGGGGGGGGGTGGGGGGGGGGGGGGGTGGGGGGGGGGGGGGGTGGGGGGGGGGGGGGGTGGGGGGGGGGGGGGGTGGGGGGGGGGGGGGGTGGGGGGGGGGGGGGGTGGGGGGGGGGGGGGGTGGGGGGGGGGGGGGGTGGGGGGGGGGGGGGGTGGGGGGGGGGGGGGGTGGGGGGGGGGGGGGGTGGGGGGGGGGGGGGGTGGGGGGGGGGGGGGGTGGGGGGGGGGGGGGGTGGGGGGGGGGGGGGGTGGGGGGGGGGGGGGGTGGGGGGGGGGGGGGGTGGGGGGGGGGGGGGGTGGGGGGGGGGGGGGGTGGGGGGGGGGGGGGGTGGGGGGGGGGGGGGGTGGGGGGGGGGGGGGGTGGGGGGGGGGGGGGGTGGGGGGGGGGGGGGGTGGGGGGGGGGGGGGGTGGGGGGGGGGGGGGGTGGGGGGGGGGGGGGGTGGGGGGGGGGGGGGGTGGGGGGGGGGGGGGGTGGGGGGGGGGGGGGGTGGGGGGACACCAGAGGCGTTCCTCCCATTGGGCAAAGTGGGCAGTTGCCCTGAAACATGCTTAATGAGGGGAATTAAAAACTGCAGGACCGTTTGTGGGATTTTTTTATATTTTCAGTGTTTTTCCGTTTTGGCCACCAAAGATGGTGCAATTTTTAGGCTATAGCACCAAAATTCAAGGGAGATTTTTTCAGGAGACTGTCCTGTTGATATCACTTGGAGTTTGGTGAGGTTTGGTTCAGGGAGTCCAAAGTTATGGACTCCCAAAGGGAGTGCCTCATCCCCCATTGTTTCCAATGGGAGCTAATAGGAGATGGGGGCTATACTTTTGAGGGTCCATAACTTTGGACCCCCTGAACCAAACTTCACCAAACCTGGGTGGTATCATCAGTAGGGTCTCATGAAGATACTCTGAAATTTTGGTGGTGCTATCTTAATAATTGCATCCCCGGCAGCAGGCATTTCCCCAGATTTTCCTTTTAAATCCACCCCCTTCCTGCCAATGCTTGTTTTCTTTCTTTCTTTTATTCTCTCAATGCCTAATAAAGGTTATTATTATTATTATTATTAAATCCACCCCCTTCGGCATGGATTTAAAAGGAGAATCTGAGGTCCCCAGTTTAAACATTGAAAGTGATACTGTTTCAGGGTGGAAGATAATCCACCCCAAAACAGCATCACTTTCAATGTTTAAACTGGGGACCCCAGATTCTCCCTTTAAAAGGAGAATCTGGGCTCCCTAGTTTAAATACCATTGAAAATAATGCTGTTTGGGGGTGGATTCCAGCATCACTTGGTTAAACTAGGGACCCCAGATGTGTTCAGATTTGTGAGTTGGGGGATGTTCTATAATGTGATGGTGACTTTGAAACGACCTGGTTGAAAAAAATCTTTGCTTGGTCACGGTGGGGGAGGGTGGCATCAAACTCAGGTTTTGCCCAGGGCTCCAGTTTGCCTAGGTACGCCACTGGAGGGCGGTATGCTCTGACTGGCTTGGCTCTCTGGGGTTTCAGCCAGAAGTCTCTCACTTTGCCTTCTACTTGATCTCTGTAATTGGAGAGGTGTGTATAAGCCCTGCAAATAAATAAATGTGCTCTGGTACTGCCCCTACAGGGTCACCCTATGACTCGACGGGCACTTTCCACCACCAATAAGCAGCTTCCATACAGCCCCTTGAAATTCATTTCTACAACCTGTTGCAGTGAGTTGTGTGAAGCCATCTGTGGCCAGCCACATTCCTCCATCTGTGGCCAGCCACGTTTTGTCACGCGGCCCCAAATACTGGCTAAGTTTAGGGAACGGGCATGAAGCAAAACACTCTTTATCTATTTCCTCGATTCCTCACACAATTTTGTGAATCTTTTAAACATCCCCACTTAAATGTCCTTTTTTCTGAACTTCTTATCTTTATCTTTATTAACCTTTAATAGGCATAGATAGATCATTTTACACAGACACATTCTGCAGTATCGAATATAGTTCAATAGCAAGAAAATAGTCCACATAACTTGATGGTTGACTTCAAGGGATTCAAATCACTTCAGTTTTTTTAAAAAAAGAAATTGCCAGAGCAAATGACAGTAAATACCCCTACACAGCAATGTAAAAATACACTCTAATATAAAATTGCAATATAAATAGATCTGTTTAGCGAGTTAAAAGCAAAATAATACAGCAATAGGTATCCTACCATGCCTAAATATTAGACAGTGTGTATCAGTTAGATTGGAGAAGATACCTATCTTTTATAAGAAGTTCTACATTTGTTTTTTTGAACGAAGAAAGCCTCAAATATTTTAGCCTTTCTTCATGAGGAAGATTCCTCATTATCTGTATATCTAAAAGCCGACTGTGTGACAATTTGCAGATATCTAAATTATATTTGGCCTACATGGACAGTAAACAGATGTTTCTGCAAACTTGGAATGCCCCCAGGTTTACAAAAGGATTTGAATCTAAAAGGGGGGGGAGGAGTAAATTCCCCTAGAACCGTGGTGGCGAACCTTTGGCACTCCAGATGTTATGGACTACAATTCCCATCAGCCCCTGCCAGCATGGCCAATTGGCCATGCTGGCAGAAACAGATAAAGTATAATCCTGCTTATCTAGATATAAGAACCGCCACCACTGCCCTAGAACACTACCATTTTCCCCGCTTGTGCAGGCCCCACATGGGGGAGGGGGACCAGCAGGTAAGGGAAAATTGGATCCCTCCCCGAATCTCGGCGAAGTGCGGGGGGGTGGGGGGGCTCTTGTTACTCCAAATGTTTCAGGGTAGAGTCCTGGTGACTGAAAAGAAGGCATTTGAGGATTGGACACTGGATGAAAGAAAGAGTTCGGAGATGTTGGCCCCAGTGGCTGGTCATCTACATTTTACAGAACTGTGTATATGATTCAGCCCTTGGTGAAACTTTCATGTGGCCGCTGGTAGACATAGGTTTCCCCACAGAGATAAGAATGGTTCTGAAGGGCCATTTCAGGCAGGAAAATGGCCTGTGGGAACTGGAGCCCTCTGTCCACACATGCTGCAGTCCAGTGGTGGGATCCAAAAATTTTAGTAACAGGTTCCCATGGTGGTGGGATTCAAACAGTGGCAGAGCGCCAGTGGGGCTGGGTGGGGCACGACGGGGGCGTGGCCGGACATTCCGGGGGCGGGGCATTAATAATTACTCTGTTACTGTAAAAAACTCTTACTGTAAAAAAAGTTCCTAATTTCCAGCTGGTGTATTTCTGTCCATGATTTAAACTCATTCTAACAAGTCCTCTCGTCTACTGCCAACAGAAACAACGACTTCTCCTCTAATTGACTGCCTGTCAAATACTTAATACTTTCAAATACTTAATTTTGTTTCTAGAAATCAAAAGAAGGAGACTTTCCTTAAACAAGGAACTTGACCATATTTCTAAAACATGTTTTTAAAACAGCCCAACCAGGAGAATTATCGCTAACCAGCCACATAGGAGACAACAGGACTTGATGATTTTTGGACCTAATGGAATTTCTAACAGAAAAGCGGACCCAATTAGTAACCCCCTCTCGGCACACACAAATAATTAGCAACCCACTCTCGGGAACTGGTGAGAATCTGCTGGATCCCACCTCTGCTGCAGTCCCTATTTCAATTGGGCCTGCTCACACCTCCACGAACAGAACCTTCCAGGCATGCAACAGCCCCGTTAGTTGACTGGTGAGTTTAAGTGGCCAATCTCAATTTGTGCATAAACCCTAGTTTATTGGTTTCTTGCCTCTTCTCTTCCTGCATGCAGAGAGGACATCCTGCCTTATACTGCTTCTCTGTGGACAGACAGACAGAAGGGGAGGTGCTTCTTGATATGGCTTTATGACTTTAGGTATCACAGTAAACCGCAGTCAGAATCAAGAGTGGTTAACCAACCAAATGCGAACCCTAGTTTCAAATTCCAGTTTGTCAGCCACCCAACCATCTATTTATTTATTTATTTATTTATTTGTTGGGTTTATAAACCGCCCTCCCCCGGAGGGCTCAGGGCGGTGTACAATACAAGTAGAGCACAATCAATTTAAAATACAATAAATATAAGTTAAGATGGCTCTCGTAAAAATAAACCCTACCCCATTAAAATGCAGCTGATAAATTAATATTAATATTAGCTTAAGATGGCGCCTACTATCTATTCCCTCTAAAACATACACCAGAAAGGAAGGGCGGTAGGGGCCACATGATATTACAGCGGCAAGCAGAAGAGAAAAGAAGGAAGGAAGGGGCCCCCTATCAGCAGCTAGCCAGATCCTCCCCAAAGGCCCGGTGGAACAATGCGGTCTTGCAGGCCCTCGCGGAAATCAGCCGAGATCCCGCAGAGTCCGGACCAAAAGTGGTGGAAGGGCGTTCCACCAGGCGGGGGCCAGAGCTGTAAAGGCCTTAAAGGTTAACACCAGCACCTTGAAAATGATTCGGTATTCAATGGGTAGCCAGTGGAAGCGGCGAAGCACAGAGTGTGATGTGTTCTCTCATGGCACCCCCTGCAAAACATCTGAGCCGCCGCATTCTGGACCATTTTCAATCTCGAATCAGGCGCATGAAGCCCGCGTAAGAGCGAGTTACAATAGTCTAGCCTGGAGGTTGACTGTTGCATGGACCACTGTGGCCAAGTTCGGTTATTAGGAGAGGAAGAGGGCCAGCCCGCCCGGGGCCTGGCGAAGATGGTAGAGCGCCACCGGGTAATATGGAGCCACCTGGAGTCTCCATTGAAAGAAGAGGCGAATCCAGGTGGACCCCAGGTCGCGGACAGAGGGGCTGGTGCCAATAGGAGGCCCCCCTCCCACTCAGGCGGCTGGAAATCCCCCCACCTCCCCCTCCCGTCTCAGCCAGAGGATCTCCGTCTTCGATGGATTCAGATTCAACCTGCTCTGTTTCAACCATCCAGCCCGCGGCCCCTCCAAACAATGCTGGAAGGAGCCGCGGGGAGGCGGCTGCCGTCCCCCCCTCCATCAACCAGAAATGAGCTGGGTGTCATCGGCATGCACCTGATGACACGTCAGCTAAAGCTCCCGCACCAACTGAGCAAGGGGGTGCATATAGATGTTAAATAATGAGTGGGGACAACAGCGCTCCCTGGGGGCCACCACCACAATGAAGTGAGCACCTCCCGGAGGAGGCTTGAGTCCCCACACCACACTTGCTCTAGCGTCCAGTCCGGAGAAAGCGAGACAATCCGTTTAAGGACAGTGCCCGCTTTTACCCCAGAAGCTGACCAGTAGGCGGTGGGCCAAAGGTGAAGTGATCGACCACATCAAAGCGCTGTGGTTAGATCTAACAAAACCAGCGAAAGCGCCGATCCGCCTACGACCTAGTTGTAAAGCCCGGGAGCAAATCTGTGTGCAGCGGCGAGAACAGTCTCCGTCCCATGCCCAGCACGAGAAACCAGACTGGAAAGGGATCAAAAGCCGATGCATCCTCCAGGAAACCCTGAAGCTGCTCCAACACCGCACTCTCTCAATTTACCTTCCCCAGAAGCGAAGATTCCGAAAGCGGGGCTGTAATTGTGCCAGATCCCCAGGATCTAACAATGGTCTTTTTTTTCAAGAGTGGGAAGCGGGACCACTGCCTCTTTCAACCCACCAGGAAAAAACTCCTTGCTCAAGGGGAGCTATTGATGATACTCAACCAGGTGGAATTACCGTTAACTCCGCCCTGTAGCAGCTTTAATAAGCCAGGAGGAGCCTGCGGATCCAGAGGAACCCAGGTCGTAGAGTCCTAACAGCAGCCAGAGGCCCTGTAATCGACAAGGCTGACTTCTGAGAGCAGGGAGAACTGGGCCAGACGAGGGCCAGAAAGGCGGCAAGGGAGCCTCCGAAGTTCACTTATTGTCTCTAAGGTGGCACCAAGATCTCGGAGCAGCGACATGACTTTATGTGCAAAAAAGCTGATCACTGCCTCACAGCTAATAGCCAATTAGCAATTTATAGATCCCTAACACAATGAGGTCAAGGGCCGAATATTACAAAACAATTGTGCCGGGCGGGAGCTAGCAGGCCTTGAGGGAGGAGGAGAAGAAGGCCCTCTTAGCCTCTTTAGTCACCACCTCATAGGCCTTCATAAGCGTCCTATAAGATGTTCATGTAGCCCTCGTCACGCAGTTTTCCTCCATTTTCGCTCTGGTCGTCCGTTCCCGCTTCATGTCTGGCGTAATCTCCTCAGTATACCAAGGGGCCAGCCGCGAGCGGCGGCGTAGAAGACGCTTGAGGGCACAATCACCTCGATGGCATCGAGGAAGGCGGGAATTCCAGTCTTCCAACTAGCTCATCGAGTGTGCCGGTGGAGTTCAGAGTCATGAGCATTCCAGGAATCCAATAGGATCCATAAGGTATCCGTGGGCGGACAAGAATTAGGTCCGTGGCCTAGAACCAGAAGTGTTGTGGCATGTCCATCCGAACCTTCAGGGCATAATGGTCAGACCATGGCACTCTATCAATAGAGGACATGACCATATTAACCCCTGACTCGAAAACCAAGTCCAATGTGTGCCCAGCCTCATGAGTGGGGCCAGAGTTTACTAAGGAGAGGCCCAGTGCCGCCATGGATGACACCAGGTCCGCAGCCACTGTATACGCGAGGAGGGTGTCGACATGGGCGTTAGAAGTCCCCCAAGACAATAAGCCTGGGGAACCGCATAGCCCAGTGATCGCCACCACCTCCAGCGGCGGCGGCAGGCTATCTCCTGGCTGGCTAGACGACCGCTACAGCCGGAGAACAGCCAACCTCTCCTGGGCCAACCACTCTAGGCCGACACACTCTAGACCATCGATCTCCGGGACAGGGGCTGCCCTGAAAGGGATGGTATCACGAATGAACATTGCCACACCTCCCCCCCAGCCCCGTGTTCGTGACCGGTGCAGGCACGCGAAACCCGGGGGTGAGACCTCGCCTAAAGCGACGGTCTCCCCTTCACGCACCCAGGTTTTGGTGATACAAGCCAGGTCCATCTGAAGGTCCCCGAGAAAATCCCGGAGGACTGTGGTCTTATTATTTATGGACCTGGCATTGATCAGCACCAATGACGAAGCGGAGTCACTCTGAACCCTACCACCCACGTTCCTCGGGATAGGTCGGAGGTCAGAAGGTGAGCGAGCACATCTACGTGTCTCCCACCTTCTCTCATATGGCCACCGCCTACCATCATATCTACCCCGTCCCATTAATACCGGGATCCCTGAGCCCCTAGGTGAGGGCCCCATTGCCTACCGCCTCCTATCCACTAATTCCCTATTCCCCGGCGAAAACTCTCCACTGCGGTGGACTCGGATTCGCCACTACTCCTAATTTTATCTGCACTAGCTAACTAAATTATAATCCAGTGATTTGTTAGACCATAGGTGTCAAACTCCGGTCCAGGCGTTCATGACTACAATTCCCATCAGCCCATGCCAGTAGGGCCAATTGGCCATGCCAGCAGGGGCTGCTGGGAATTGTAGTCCATGAACATCTGGAGGGCCTGAGTTTGACACCTCTGTGTTAGACTGTCGGCATTCGGCCATAGCGCTGCCAGACAGAGGAGGGTGGAAACTGACATTGTGACGTCATTTACAGATGTGTCCCCCCCGGACATCACAGCAAACTGAGATTTTGTCAAACCACACTGTATGATGATGTCTGAGCGTCATTTTTCTTTGGCCTTATTCCTTTTGCTTGTTCTTGGCCAACGGTCACCCCTGCCTCTCCCAAGATGGCCTTGCGGAGCAGTTCAAAAGCAGGGCTCCTTTGTTTTCCTCGGAGGCAGCTGGGCTGTTGTCTGAATCGGGCGGCGGCGACGCTCCGTGCGACGATCAGTTTTAAATCTTTCCATCGCCGGTAATGGACGGAGGCCTGTCCCGCTTAAATAATTGACGATGCCCGCTATATAGGGAGAGGCTTCTCCTTTCTCTCTCCCCATGTTTTAAACTCTATTCATTGTGTTGCCATAGAGACCCAGGCAGCCTTTTTGCTTTTGCCTCCGGCAAATCAATAGCAGTTTATTTCTCTCCCCCCCCCCCCTTCCAACATTAAGCAGGGAGGCCTCAGAAGAGTGCGAGTGGCGGTGGGGGGGCCCCTCATTCCAAATGTCAAAGGCTGCTTATTCTGTGGTGTAGCTGCAATTGTGAGCGGCAATTGATCCACTGGAGTGATTAGCGGATTGATGTTTTAACTGCACATTTAAATGCACCATTACCACCCCTAATTTTCACCAGCAGAGGTGCACAGCAATCAAAACCACCTATGTTGGGAAAGGCCTGCTGTTTCCCTGTGTCCAAGTGGGGAGATGTTGCCAGCTGCTTCCTCCCTCGTACATTGATGGCACTTTTGAAATCATGTTAATTAATATACTACTTTTTGCCAGAGCTGGAGGTTTTGGTGCATGCACTCCCCCCAAGTTGGAGCTATGGAACCCTTTAGTGAATTGTTTATTACCGTGTTTCCCCGAATAGAAGACAGTGTCTTATATTAATTTTTGCTCCCAAAGATGCACTATGTCTTATTTTCAGGGGATGTCTTATTTTTCTGTGTTCTGTTAGTTGGGCATGCTTCCAAACAACATGCTACGTCTTACTTTCGGGGGATGCCTTATGTTTCGCACTTCAGCAAAACCTCTACTACGTCTTATTTTTCGGGGATGTCTTATATTAGGGGAAACAGGGTAGGCATAAGTTAAAATCTCTACAAACAATAATTCTGTACATAAGTACAAAAATAGTTTAATATCCAGGTTGTAATAAAATATTATATATATAAAACATCGAATATATGATATATTGTTTAGCGTCAGACAATTAAAATCCATTTACATTAGGGAACGGCTCACGACTGTCATTTTATTAAATCACATGTAAGCCCATGTATTTGTAACTTATATAACTATCTAAGCTCGGGTTTTGGTCACATTTGTTGTTTATTACTTCTGCTAAGAAAGTTGCAACCTTAAGAGTTATTTCAGGGGACCGATCATTTAGTAAATAAGATACTACCCTGTTTCCCCGAATATAAGACATCCCCTGAAAATAAGACGTAGTAGAGGTTTTGCTGAAGTGCGAAAAATAAGGCATTCCCCAAAAGTAAGACGTAGTGAAGTTTTTGTTTTGAAGCATGCCCAACAAACAGAACACAGAAAAATAAGACATCCCCTGAAAATGAGACACAGCGCAGTGGTGGCGAACCTATGGCACAGGTGCCAGAGGTGGCACTCAGAGCCCTCTCTGTGCGCACAGAGTTCATCATGTGCCACACACACATCTAGGCTGGCCTGGGCCGCTGGGCATGATCTGTAGGTAACCCTGTTAAGTGCTGATAAACCCCACAGATTTTCATGGGCAGAACTAAAGTGCAATCCTTTTCTTGGGAGTAAGTTTGGTTGCTGGCAATAGGGCTTGCTTCTAAACCCTCCTAGGTTGTGATTCACCCATTGGAAGAGTTGCACGGTTGCTTCAAAGCAAAGCCACCAAGCTTACTCCCGAGTAATGCGCGCCTTGGAGCCAACCGGTTTTTCTATACGAAAACCTCAGCCTTCAGGTTAAATTGCCATGTTGGCACTTTGCAATAAATAAGTGGGTTTTGGGTTGCAATTTGGGCACTCAGTCTCGAAAAGGTTCACCATCACTGACATAGCGCATCTTTGGGAGCAAAAATTAATATAAGACACTGTCTTATTTTCGGGGAAACACGGTATGTATGTTGCAGGTAGGCTAGGTTTTGTTTTAAGAAGCGGAGTAATATAAATACTACATAGAGAAGAGTAGAATGGACAGTTTAGAAGAAAATGCTGGATTGAATCCTATAGTGAATTGTAACCTTTGTTTGATTTACAAATCAACCAGCAGAGCTGGTCAGAAGCACAACATAACGCTCTAAGCAAGCCACAAAACAACTTGTTCAGCATAGTCAGATTCCAAAGCAGCAAAAATGAGCTGGATAGTTCTTCGCCATCCAGAAACACTTTTCTTAAACTGTTGGCTCCTGTTTGTTCTCTTAGGCACGACCATACTGGCTTTCACAGTCAGTAAGATGGCGGAATGCTTTCCCGTTTCCCCTTAGTCATCTTCGTTTCCTCACGTGGGATTTGCTGTCATTTTTAGACTTCTTTGTGGAGCTGTAATAGCCAGACACTTAAATCTTCTTCCAAACTCTTAAATCTGTCATTGTCCAGCACAAACCATTGCATTCCACAAAACTGCAGCAGGGGCGAAACAAGAGAGTGTGTTTGCCTGCCCTTGGATCGGCCTCCGAAAATGTCTGGAATCTCCTCTCCCCCCCCCCCCCCATTTCTGTGACTAATGTATTGCTTATTCCATGCTGGAATGTAAACCTTCCATACTTCTAAATTAAGCCCATGATAATGAGGAAAGCGGAGATGCTTAATTGAAAAGTTCCATGCCTTGCAGGCCGTCTCTCGCTTCTGTTGCGCTGGAAAGTAATCTGATCTTGGTAGAATGACATTTTTGAAATAGTTGAGGGAGTTCAAACATGAAACAGGGTTTCTAGGAACAGGCAGCGAGGATGCGGAAAGGATGAAGCCGACGGAGCTCAAAGGAGCACCTGAGATTGCTGCTGCTTTCACATGGACGAAGAAGAAGAAGAGTTTGGATTTATATCCCCCCTTTCTCTCCTGCAGGAGACTCAAAGGGGCTTACAATCTCCTTGCCCTTCCCCCCTCACAACAAACACCCTGTGCAATGCTTCAAGTGGGGCTGAGAGAGCTCCGAGAAGCTGTGACTAGCCCAAGGTCACCCAGCTGGCGAGTGTGGGAGTGCACAGGCTAATCTGAATTCCCCAGATAAGCCTCCACAGCTCAGGCGGCAGAGCGGAGAATCAAACCCGGTTCCTCCAGATTAGATACACGAGCTCTTAACCTCCTACGCCACTGCTGCTCCTGTTGTGTTCTGTGGTGCTGTGTGGTTTCTGGGCTGTGTGGCCGTGTTCTAGCATCATTCTCTCCTGACGTTTCGCCTGCATCTGTGGCTGGCATCTTCAGAGGATCTGATGGATTCCGGCCATGAAAGCCTTCGACAATACGTTGTGTTCTGCGTTGGCACCCAAACCGGAGCTCTTTGCTTTGGATCACCATGTGAGGTCATGCTGTGATCCGGCACCAGTTGTCCTTTCCCGCTTTTCAATACTCACTTTCCCAAATCTGCTTTGTTACAATTTTTCTGGACAGTGTGCAGGACAAATGGTGATTGCTCTGTCCGGATGGGAATGCGCAACTTTTCAAAGGCCCCACCTATGCGAGCACTGTTTTCCCTCTGTCTGTGCCTTGTTCTAGTACTCTTGTCAGTTGCCAGTTTGACCATCAGATTTTGGAAGGTAATCAGGCTCAACTCAGGTTAGTATGTGTACAGGAGACCACCAAGGGAGCTCAGGGTAGCTGTGCAGCGGCAGCCAATGGCAGGCTACCCCCCATTCTTCTCTTGAACCTGAATGTCTGAGTGGCACCAGTGTCTGTTTCTCTTTGGTGCCGGGCTCAGTATTAGCCTCTGTGTCCCTGAAATCTCTGGCCTTGTTCCCTTTCCTTCTGCTATTCCATTCCACTCCTGCCCCTCTGCCCACTCCCAGGTCCAGGCCCAGGCGCATCTCGACATAGTGAGACAACCCCCATACACACACACTCAATGCCTAATTATACATTACCTACCATGGGTGTCTGCTGTTTATCTAGCCCAGGGGTCTGCAAAGTTGGCTCTCCAGCTGCTCATGGACTACTGTTCCCATCAGCCCCTGCCAGCATATGGGAATTGCAGTCCATGAACATCTGGAGCGCCAAATTAGCAGACCTCTGATCTAGCCCAATGTTGTTGGGAAAATGGAAGTGTTGCCCTCCCAAATAGTAGAGCAAATAGTGCCGTAGGGCTTCTTCAGGCGAGCAGCAAGTTCTTTGTCGTTCAAAGGAGCAAGTTCCTTTGTTTGTCCTTAACTTGCTCCCCATCACTTTTACCAGTTCCAGTTGCATCCCTGATGAAGCTGGTCAGCATTAAACTATTGTCTTAAGGACCTTAATTAAGAGTTTAATACGAAATAACAATAACTCCCTTTGGGCTTCAATGACGAAATGATCACACACAGGATACCGTGCCGTTGGAAATGCCTGCGTACAAACCGTATTGGTTTTGCAAATAGCTTCTTCGGGGAGGTTGAAAGCAGATTTGGCTTACTTCCCTGGAGAAACTTCTCTTAATAGCCAGCCCTGCTTTCCCTCGACACTTATTGTATACGCATATCTTTGTATTTAATTAGCAGCGTTGTGCTGGAACTCCAAAGTAGCACCCTCGGTGCTACTTTCCAACATTCCAACACAATGCTGCCAGCACTTCTAGTTGGAGGGAGTGATTATGTTTGTTGATGCATTTTGCTTGTAAGAATATAATTCAGTAAAGCGTTTCATTTTGGATATGTTTGTACTGTGAATATCGCTTTGATTGGGAGGGACAAGATCCCCTATAACAGTGGTGGTGAACCTATGGCACGGGTGCCAGAGGTGGCACTCAGAGCCGTCTCTGTGGGCACGCACGCACAGAGTTTGTCATGTGGGGGGGCTTGCTTCCGAGTAAACCCTCCTAGGGTCGTGATTCACCCGTTTGAAGCATTGCACAGTTGCTTCAAAGCAAAGCCACCGACTACCACCAAGCTTACTCCCGAGTAATGTGTGCCTTGGAGCCAACCGTTTTTTCTATATAAAACCTCTGTATTCAAGTTAAATTGCCGTGTTGGCACTTTGCGATACATAAGTGGGTTTTGGGTTGCAGTTTGGGCACTTGGTCTGGAAAAGGTTCGCCGTCACTGCCCTATAAAAATAGTACATTATAGAGACTTAATTTCCCAGTTGAAAAACTGTAAATGCTAATTGTCACATTTGGGGTGGGGGGGCGGTTTACAACCTACATAGGGATTTTATGATTTGCAGTTTACTTTAGACACAGTGTGGTTTGTACGCAGGCTTTTCCAGCTGCATGTTATCCTATGTGTGATAATTTTGTTGTTGAAACCCAAAGGAGGTGATCGTTATTTTGTATTAAACTCTTAATTAAGGTCATTGTGACTATAGTTTAATTCTGACCAGTTTTCTCACGGTTGTCATTGTAATGGGATTTTCTTGTCTGTGTGGCCGATGTCTCTTGCCTTTCCCAGGTAGCTACAAGGTCTGGTCATTCAGCAGGGAGAAAAGAACTCCACCCCACCCCTCCCCTTCATTTTAACGTCAGCCAGGCCTTCTGCAGGAAGGAAGCAAAGAACACACTAGGCCTCTTCCAGTGGTTTGCTTTCATCCATCTGCATTTGCATTTCACACTTTTGGGTTACGGTAGTCTCTTTTGAGAACTGTTGGCTTTTGCGTTTGAAACAGAGGCCCTTTCCGCACGGGCCCAATACAGCACCCTGGGGACGGCAAAAACGCCGTCCCCAGGGAGCTGTTCGCATGGGAGGCGCAGCTGCTTTGCAGCTGCGCCGCCCTCACGCCTCCCCAGCGGCGCGAAGCCACTGTTTCCCAACCTCGCTCCCTGAGCGAGGTTTTTGGGAAACAACAGCTTCCAACTGCTGCCGTGCAAACGGCAGCGGCTGGAAGGTGCCATCCCTCCCCCCTTTCCCAATCGACTTACCTTCCCTGTGACCGTCCGGCGCGTCGCCGAGGCCTGGGGACACGCCCCCCTGCCCTGCAACTCTGGAGTGGTTGCGCAGGGCAGGGGGGGTGTCCCCTGGCCTTGGCGACGCGCTGGACAGTCGCAGGGAAGGTAAGTTGACCGGACGAGGGCGGAGCGCGGCGCCGTCTTCCCTGTCATTACCGGGACCGTTCCTGCGAATGGTCCTGGGGGGGTTGGGTTGGCGTCATGTACGCCGACCCAACCCCCACCATGGCCGTGCGGAAATGGCCAGAAAGTCAGGATATAGACCTAGAAAAGTAACCTAAATTCAACTGTCCTCAGTTTATCAGAGGACTGAACTAACGATTCAGCTCTGCTGTCAAAAGTCTTCCCCATCAAAAGGTGGATTCTCTGGCCCACGAATGTCCTTCAAGCACGGTGGTCCCTTCCACATCACGACTTTCCACATTGCTGTTTCGGGTTGTTGCGGGTCAGCGCTGGATCTCACCCCCCAACATGAGCATCCCCCAAAGTGGGCCCTGGTACCACAAGGTGGGGGTGGCTGATGAAAAGCCCCCCACGTCCGCCACTTATCAAGCAGCTGCCACCGCCAATACCGCCACCCACCGCTCTGAATCAGACCCAGAGAAGCCAAATAGCTGCTGCTGACACACAGAGGCCGCCAGAAGAACGTGCAGCCCTGCCGTTCGCTTCCGCCCAGAGGCAGCGACCTTACCAAAAAAAAAGGGAGATGATTTTCCAGATGTGGGGCACTGTGCCCCTGACCCCAGCGATGTGGAAGAGCAACTGTGAGTGGATTATTTTGCATACTTCATGCTTCAGGGAGTGGTGTAAAGAGATGTACGCTTCCTGGCACTGGTAATCAACTGGACTTAAAGGAGTCGTTTGGAGAGAGTTCTTCTTCAAGTATTTTCCCGGCTCTGTCAGGGATTGCCCTGTTCTGCTCTGAGGGTTCCAGATTCTGACCTCAGCTCCTTTCTCACGGTGCCCTTGGCCAGAGAGGGAACAGGAGGCCCTTCAAACCCGCATTCCAAAACCTCTGGTTGTCGTCTTTCAGCCGTGGGGTCAGGTGCCCAGCAGGAGCCAATCCTCTCTTTCTTCCTCCTATTTAAACTCCAAGTCTTGTTACTTCTCTTCATTCTAAGCGGCAGGTTGCCCATCGCACCTCTTCCTGAGGGACTACCAGGTTTCCCCTCAGCCCTGCCAACCACTGGGTAGAGGCCGGAGGTCTGGAATGACATCTCTAGGCAATAGCGATCAGTCCCCCATGGAGGAAAGGATTGTTTTGAAGGTGGCATGTGAGGGGCTGCCCTATAAAAATAGTACATTATAGAGTATAGTACATTATAGTAAAATAGTACATTATGGCCATGCTGGCAGAGGCTGATGGGATTTGTAGTCCATGAACATCTGGAGAGCCGCAGGTTGCAGACCCCATTCCAAATTCCCTTCCTTAACTTAGGGTCTACTTATTTGGAGGACCAGAATTTTCTGAAACAGGGTTTATTGAATGGGTGTTTTGGTTTTTAGGGTTTGCAGGTAGATATGGGGGGAGTTTCGTCCCTCGCATTGATGGTTCCATTTCTGTATGCCGTGCAGATATAGCTTTGTTGCTGCGGATGTTGGCAAGCCCCTCATGAGACCATGGGCCCGTCTAGCTTGGTATGGTCCATTCCAGACAAAGCCTGATGTAGCAAAAAGGCTTTCCTGCCAACTGAAATGCTGAGGATGGAACCTGGGACCATGTTCAGGGGTCTGCAACCTGCGGCTCTCCAGATGTTCATGGACTACAATTCCCATGAACATCTGGAGAGCTGCAGGTTGCAGACCCCTGTTCTACATACAAAGCCCCTTGGGGAAGAGGCGGCCTATAAATTTGAAATATAAATATAAATAAAGCAAGCACTCCACCAGACAGCTTTGGCTCTTTTTGTTAAAATACATGGAACTGTCTACAGTTCAGTCAGATCATTGTTCATCAAGGTCAAAATGGTTAACTCCTGCTCCTCCGCATGAACGGTGGACTCTTATCTGGTGAACTAGGTTTGTTTCCCCTCTCCTACACATGAAGCCTGTTGGGTGACCTTGGGCTATTTGAATTCCTTTTCTGACTTAAGTAGAATTGTTTCAGTACAATGTGCTTATTGTTATTCTAATTTAAAAGCTGAACCAGGTGTGTGTGTGTGGGGGGGGGAGGAGAGAGAGAGAATCAAATTCTGTATCCCAGATGCTGAATTCTGCAACCTGCATAAGTTGGGTAGATTAGTAGTGCCATCCTTGAGAGCCAGCGTGGTGTAGTGGTTAAGAGCAGGTGGATTCTAATCTAGAGAACCGGGTTCGATTCCCCACTCCTCCACCTGAGTGGCAGAGGCTTATCTGGTGAACCAGATGTGTTTCGCACGCCTACGTTCCTGTTGGGTGACCTTGGGCTAGTCACAGTTCTTTGCAACTCTCTCAGCCCCACCTACCTCTCAAGGTGTCTGTTGTGGGGAGAAGAAGGGAGGGTATAAATGCAAACTCCTCCTTCCCCTTTTCTTCCTGCTTTTCTTCTATCTCTAGATACCAATTGCTGGTGTCCAACAACGAAGGGAGAGGCTTTCTCAGTGCCCTGTTTGTGGGCTCTCCATAAGTATCTGGTGGCTCTGTGTCAAATAGATTCTCGGGACCGTTTTATTGCAAGGGAAGCAGAGGTGGGATCCAGCAGGTTCCCACCAGTTCCCGAGAGTGGGTTGCTGATTATTTGTGTGTGCCGAGAGGGGGTTACGAATCGGGTCCGCTTTTCCATTAGAAATCCCATTAGGTCCAAAAATCATCAAGTCCTGTTGTTTCCTACGTGGCTGGTTAGCGAAGGTAGAAAACGGGATAATTCTCCCTGTTGGGCTGTTTTAAAAACATGTTTTAGAAATATGGTAAAGTTCCTTGTTTAAGGAAAGTCTCCTTCTTTTGATTTCTAGAAACAAAAATTAGTATTTGAAAGTATTAAGTATTTGACAGGCAGTCAATTAGAGGAGAAGTAGTTGTTTCTGTTGGCAGCAGATGATAGGACTTGCTATAATGAGTTTAAATTATGGACAGAAAGATACCAGCTGGAAATTAGGAACTTTTTTTTTTACAGTAAGAGTTTTTTACAGTATCAGTGAAATTATTAATGCCCCACCCCCGGAATGCCCGGCCACGCCCCCGTCGTGCCCCGCCCAGCCCCGTTGGTGCTACTCCACAGTTTGAATCCCACCACCATGGGAACCTGTTACTAAAATGTTTGGATCCCACCACTGAGGGGAAGTGCTTGCTGGTTTACAACACAGGATCCTGCTGGGGAGTGCATCGGGCGACCCGCCCTGCACGCACTCGGAGCCTGAGCCTTTTTTAACACGACTTTACTGTGAGCGAGCGAGACAGCTTTGAATGGAATGTGTAGGAGGGTTTTTTTTTTTGATTGATGAAAACTTGCACGAGCGCCAAAAGCATCGAGTGAATGGAGTGTGCGTGTGTGAAAAACATGTGTTTTAAGGCCCAGCGAGAAGCGTTGGTGGACAAATGGCAGAAGAGCGCAATATGGTTTTGATCTGTTTGAAACGGCAGCGGACAAGCCAGCTTTTTTGAGCCCATCTGTGCAGGGATGGCGACAGCTATGATTATTTGTGGGATATTGTAGGGGGTGGAGAGAGAATAGCTAAGAGGAAACCTTCGTGCCTAACTCTTTCCAGCCGGCAGATCGTGCGAGAGTGCTTGGCCGTCCACAGCACAGCGGCCGCATTTCAGGTCTGGGAGGGGAACAATTCCTCAGTTATTATGCATCTGTTGTCCCCTCTGGTTGGCTTCCGTGTTTAGAAGAAGCAGCCCCCTGAATGTCAGATGTTGGAGAGGTTTCCGCTATGTACCCTGGTTACGAACTTCTCATAAGCCTCTGGCTACCCTGTTTCCCTGAATATAAGACATCTCCTAAAAATAAGACATAGTAGAGGTTTTGCTGAAGTGCGAAATATAAGGCATCCCTTGAAAGTAAGACATAGCAAAGGCTCATTCCGCACGTGCAGAATAATGCACTTTCAAACTGCTTTCAGTTCTCTTTGAAGCTGTGCGGAATAGCAAAATCCACTTGCAAACAGTTGTGAAAGTGGTTTGAAAACACATTATTTTGCGTGTGCGGAAGGGGCCAAAGTTTTTGTTTGGAAGCATGCCCAACGAACAGAACACAGAAAAATAAGACATCCCCTGCAAAATAAGACATAGCGCATCTTTGGGAGCAAAAATTAATATAAGACACTGTCTTATATTCGGGGAAACACGGTAGCTGGCTGCTGGACTTTATACCCCCCCCCCCTTTCTCCTGTAAGGAGACTCAAGGCGGTTTTCAAACTCCTTTCCCTTCCTCTCCTCACAACAGACACCTTTTTGTTTTAACAACAACAACAACCACCTTTATTTGGCATTTAAAAATAGCTTCTAGAGCATTGCCAGACATTTTTGAAATACAAATCAAGAGTACATTCAAAGTGCAGACAGGAAGACTGTACTTAGAAAGTTCTGTCACTTGTAAAAGAAATTTTGCTACTTTTCCCAAGAGCATGACATCTGTGGACAACAGACACCTTGTGAGGTAGGCGGGGCTTAGAGAGTCCAGCAAGAACTGTGACTAGCCCAGGTCACCCAGCAGGAATGTAGGAGCGTGGAAACAAATTTGGTGGACCAGATGAGAATCCACTGCTCATGTGGAGGAGTGAGGAATCAAACCCAGTCCCCCAGATTAGACTCCACCTCCTCTTAACCACCACACCACGCTGGCTTCGGAAAATACCCGGTTGGAAAATACCCGGATATTGCGGGGTGTGTGTGTGTGTGTGTGTGTGTGAGTGATAGAGTCCACCTTCCAGATCAGCCATTTTCACCAAGTGAGCTGATCTCTGTCGCCTGGAAATCAGTTATAATCCCAGGAGATCTCCAGCCACAGCCTGGAGGTTGGCAGCCTTTGAATGGGACCATCACAGTCATAGTTCTCCGAGGGCCAAGCACTGGCTCTGCGGTTCAGTCTCCAGCAACTTGACTTAAGAAAAGCCGCTGGGCTGAGAAAGGTCTCTGCTGAAGGGAATGGCTGCCCATTTGGAGGACGGGACAACCTTGAGCTAGATAGCCCAGACAGAAGTCTGCAACCTGCGGCTCTCCAGATGTTCATGGACTACAATTCTCAATTGGCCATGCTGCCAGGGGCTGATGGGAATTGTAGTCCATGAACATCTGGAGAGCCACAGGTTGCAGACCCCTGGCCCAGCACACGGCGGCATCAGACATTCCGGGGGGATTTCTGTCTGTCGAAAGCCTCTCGCAATAGAGATTGTAGCAGCTGCGCTGAAACACCTCTTCCAAATTAAAAAGTCTTTCTAATGCAGCATTGCATAGGATCCAGTTATTTTTGCAGCACGTCACAGAGCAGAGGCATGGCCAATGCACGTTAAATGGCAAGTGATACGAAGCAAGCGAGTGTTGGACCTAGGAGAATTGACTGGCCCCTGGGTGAGCTGGTAATAACCAGTTCCTCCGCACCTTGGAGATGTTCATTTGATTGAACGCAATCTGTTGCCGGATTAGCATCCCCTTGCTTGCTAGATAATGAAGTTGGTCTAAAGCTCCTTGCTTTCTTCCCCTGCACACGGCAGCAAAGCTCCGGAGGTTGATATGGAAACGTTCAATTTGTCCACACCCTCTTTTGCAGATGACTCAGAAGGCTGGGGTCAGTGGCGTAGTGGGAAACAGCAAGGCATCTTGTTTGCAAAGAAGTAATTGAAGTGCCTCTGGGGGTGGGTGGGAGGGGGGGTTTACCTTCCTCAGAAGCGTGTGATTTGAATCGCTAAAGCACTGGTTCCCAAAAACGTGAGCTGTGAGAAAGGCTGAAGTGGGAGTGAAGCATAGAACTAGCGTATCTTAGCCATTTTGGTGAAGTGGATAGAACAATGATGGCGAACCTATGGCACGGGTGCCAGAGGTGGCACTCAGAGCCCTCTCTGTGGGCATGCGCAAACAGAGTCCCCCCCACACACATCTAGGCTGGCCTGGGCTCGATTATTAGCATTAAACCTAAGACCTAGTTTTGGGGAAGCAGTGTAGGTAACCCTGTTAAGCGCTGTTAAACCCCACTGATTTTCATGCAAAGAACTAAAGCGCAATCCTTTACCTGGGAGTAAGCTTGGTTGCTGGCAACGGGGCTTGCTTCTGAGTAAACTCTCCTAGGGTCGTGATTCACCCGTTCGAAGAGTTGCATGGTTGCTTCAAAGCAAAGCCAACAACTACCACCAAGCTTACTCCCGAGTAACACACGCCTTAGAGCCAACCATTTTTTCTAAACTAAAACCTCAGTATTCAGGTTAAATTGCTGTGTTGGCACTTTGCGATAAATAAGTGGGTTTTGGGTTGCAATTTGGGCACTCGGTCTCAAAAAGGTTTGCCATCACTGGGTTAGAACGGTGAGTATGGTACCAGGGGCAACAACTGCCCTGGGCGCCCCCGTGCTGTTTTTTTCCCTATTGTGTGTTTGTGTACCCAATCAGTCTTTCCCAGTATCTCATTCCTTCCTTCCCCCCTCGAATTGTGGCAGTTGATTCTCAGCGTTCCATCAGCGCAGGAGCCATTTTGGATTTTTTTTTTGCAGCGCACAGAGCTCCCTCGGTGATCGTTTTTCCACCGATCGCAGGCAGCACGATTTTGCGCACCCCATGGGCGCCATCTCCTCCTCCCTCATGCCAACCCAGCTCAAACAAGCCAAGTCGGGGGGGGGGGGTTTGCAAAATTGTGCCATCTTGTCTTCCCCCATGCCAACCCAGCTTGGACAAGCCAGGGCGCAGGGGAGGCGTGGGGGGAATGTAAAATCGCCCCCCACGCCCCTCCTGCCCCATTCCGACTCAACCGGTTCACCGAACTCAACCAAAAATTAGGTACAGGCAGAGGTGGGATCCAACCAGTTCTCACCACTTCTCTAGACTTCCCTGGTCCACCGTCTGCTCTCGGAAACCCATTCTAACCCCTGGTTTTCCATAATTGAAGAAAAAATGGCCTCTATTGGACTGTCAGTGGATTCACTTTGCCCTTTGTCCTATTCAGAAGCTTATAGGAAATTAAAAGGTCAACTATTGGATAGAGAGTTCTCTACCCTAATCACCGCAGTCAAGAAAACGTGCTCCCCCATGTATTTTTCTCTCCCATTTGAACGGGGCCACTTGGCATACTACCTGTATTGCTTAATAAACCCTGTTCAAAAGAGAGCCATAATGCTCGCCAGGTTTAATGTTATGCCTTCTGCCTTGTTGCATGGCAGATTTAATAAGCAAGAAAAGGCTAAAAGATTGTGCCCATGTAACGATGGCTCAGTTGAATCTCTGGCCCACCAATTACTACACTGTCTCAGATTCAAGGAAATCAGATCCAAGTATGTGAATCTTACTCCTTTACATTTACCCCATCTCCCCGATTTAATTAGATGACACTACTTGTTGGACAACCCTGATCCTTCTCTCTGTATGATAGTGGCAGACTTCCTCCTGGAAATTACTAAACGCCAGTAGATTTCCTTCAACCTAACATTTATGTCCTGTATTGTATATGCTTTTTAATCCGTTTTTTATTATTGTTGTACTGTTGTCTATGCCAATAAAGGCTTGCTTCTCTCTCACTTCTCTAGAAGTGGTTACTAATTTTTTCTGAGTGCCGAGAAGGGGTTACTAAAGCAACCTCCCTGCCCAATAGGGACTGGAGGTGCGTGTGTGCAGCGGCGCCACTGTTTGAATCCCACCACCATCGGAACCTGTTATTAAAATTTTTGGATCCCACCACTGGGTACAGGTTCTGGTGAACCAATGTGACCCAGCTGAATCCCACCACTGAAAGAAACTATTCCACTGGGACAGTGAAAACAGAGGCCCTTGACACACAAATCACCTTTTCAGTCCTCCCATTTATCATGATATTTGTCCGCCGTCACCCCCTCGAAACAATTCATGGCTGCTGCGGGGGGTCCTTTTAAAATTATTTGCAGAATCGATGCTTCGGTGCTTCCTAGCTCCGATTCTCTGTAGCTAAATATAATAGATGATTTGAAGATTTTACCCCTCTCCCTCCCAAAATGATGCAGAAATGACGAAAATAAACAGGTGAGAGGGAACAGAGAGAGCTGTGATAGAATGGCAGCGAGGAGGAAGTTTGGGAAAGGCACGGAAGCACGGAAAACAGCGGGAAAGAGAAAACATACCCTGTTTCCTCGAATATAAGACATCCCCAGAAAATAAGACGTAGTAGAGGTTTTGCTGAAGTGTGAAATATAAGGCATCCCCCGAAAGTAAGACATAGCAAAGTTTTTGTTTGGAAGCACGCCCAACGAACAGAACACGGAAAAATAAGACATCCCCTGAAAATAAGACATAGCGAATCTTTGGGAGCAAAAATTAATATTAGACACTGTCTTATTTTTGGGGAAACGTGGTAGTAAATATGATCGCACAGCAAGGGAAGACGTCTTGAAAACGTTTCATTTAAAACATTTTTAAACTGGAAATGAAACGTTTTTAGAACCAAAGGGAGAAAAACAATGTGAAACTGCAGGAAGGAAATGTTTTATTTACAGCCTCAAAACGTTTCAAAAGGTTTGTGCAGAAAAGGTCAGAGTGAGGTAGAGCAGCAGACTTTTATATCAACTGGTGGCTCTGGATCCCCTTTCTGGTGTCACCTGACTCCTATTGTTTCTGTATGCGGTAACAGTTGTGAAAGTGGTTTGAAAACGCATTATTTTGTGTGTGCGGAAGGGGCCGAAGTTTCTTATCTAAGCCAAGCATCGCACGGATATTAAATGAGCTCCCACAATCTCAAGAACTTTTCTGGGCTGACAGTGTAGCATGGCGATGAAATGAGAGGCCGAGGAAGAAAAGAATTTTAATGCAGGAAGTAGGTCAAGGGAGACAAAGCAGGGCCAGGGCTGGCAATTTAGAAAAAGGGGCTAGCTGTTGCGCTGTGAAAAAGCTGCTCACTTCGGTAGCAGTTAATTGGACATGCTGGCAGGGGCTGATGGGAATTGTAGTCCATGAACATCTGGAGCACCACCCCTGAGTCCTAATGGTACACCTTTGTCCTCACCCTGTATGTAAATTGAGGATTTCCAATCAAATTCATTCTAGCTTTTCCTAACTTAAATGTTTGTGTTCAAAGGAACATTTTTAAAGGTCTGCTATGGCTGATTACATGCAGCAAAGTTCCCGTGACTTCAGAGAGACTTGGCTGGGGAGTCTTTGGCCCCTTCCGCACACGCAATATAATGCGTTTTCACAACTGTTTGCAAGTGGATTTTGCTATTCCGCACAGCTTCAAAGAGCACTGAAAGCAGTTTGAAAGTGCATTATTCTGCATGTGCGGAATGAGCCTTTGTTTCAGGGCATGTTTGGTATTATTCCCTACCCCCTGTTTGCAGCGGGGCAGGCATTACCCATCATCTGGCTTTTTGCTTTCATGGGGGGGGGATGTTTTGTGGGTTCTCTAGTGCAAGTGTGTTTTCATTTTTAATATAATATTTAATTTTTATGTTTAATCTTATCAATATATATCAATCGACTTATCATATTGATAAGATTAAAGAGAATAATTAGAGATTATCTTAAAAATTAAAGCACACTTGCGCTATAGAGAACCCACAAAACATCCCCCCCCCCCCGATGCAGCAAAAAAAGGTGAACTATTAAAGAACGGTCTTGAATATGCCATCTGTACACTTTGCTGGAGCACTGATTGTCTTTAATGGCAGGAACTGATGGTGGAGTAATGGTGGCAAGCAAACTGCAAAACTGCGGAAGGACAGTATGAGCTCCCATTTGCTAAGCTCCCCAGGTTCACGATCGTCCATCTCCCGATGTGCTGTAAACCCAAGCGTCAAGACTGATGGGCTTTTCCCAGTAATGTCTGGAATCACTGATGGCGTGTGTATAAAACTACAAGGCTGGAAACATCCCAGTTTGTTGATCAAATGCAGGGGCAAATCAGATGTTTGGACTGATAGACCAGTCTTATTCTTTTTACATTTTTAGTAGTAGTATTGATTTATCGATCTAGCGATATAGTTATTTAATTTTTTTTAATCTAAAGATTTAAAGATATGCGGGGGGAGGGATGACCATGGGCAATAGAAATGATACGGCAAGACAAGAAGCAGGAAGTAAACAGGAAGGAGGGAAAGAGGGAAGCATGAGGGAGTTGGGGGGTGAGTCTAGGCAGGCTATCTGTGGGCAAAAGGGAAGAGGTTTGTGGCAAAGCTGGCAAATCTGTCCTACTCTGGCAGCGAAGCAAAATTAAAATCATGCTACAAGTGGATTTGCTTGCCACAGAGAGAGTGGAAAGTGAAAGCAGGGCTGGAGGAAATACATCTATACAAGAAATCTTGCCATGGTAGACATTTACCTCCACCAGACAGCAAACACCTTGTGCATCGTCGGCCTATGAATACTTTTCTAATATATGTTTGTGTTTGTTGTTTCAGTTAAACATGCTTCTAAGGCTTGGCACGCTGTAGTGTTTTTGGAGTGTTTTGCATCAGAACTCCTCCTGCGGCAGAGTTGACGGGTGAAAGCGCGTCAGGACCACTGCGCCCTCCGGCCACGGCGTCTTCAATGTCCCTCCTTCGTGTTGCGTTGTGGTCAGCAGCATTAGAAGATGGCTACGTAGCTTCCTGACAGCGAAACTGGAAGCAGGCCGTGCCTCCACCTGTCTCCTTTCTTGGCCTGGAATTGATACCTTCTGTTGGTTTTCTTCTTGCTACCTCAAAGAGCTGATTTGAAAAGGTTAAACATTTTCCAAAAGCAGTTATCAAAAATGACAAGTCTGTTCCGACGGAGCAGCAGCAATGGCGGCTCGAGGAACAGTTCTTCCGCCCAGGAACTCAACAACAGCCGCCCCGCCAGGCAGGTGCGGCGGCTGGAGTTTAACCAGGCCATGGAGGATTTCAAAACTATGTTCCCCAATATGGATTACGACATCATTGAATGTGTTTTGAGGGCTAACAACGGAGCGGTGGACGCCACCATTGACCAACTGTTGCAGATGAACTTAGATGGCAGCAGTTATGACGACAGCTCGGATTCGGACGACAGTATTCCTCCTGAGGTAATCCTATAGAGCACTTTCTCCTGTAAAGTAGTTAGGTTGGTCCCTGCTCCTCCAGAAGTTAAGAAACTTTCTGCTTGATTCAGATTTCACAAGTTGTGGAAGGCAGCCTTAGACACTGCCCCCCTCCTTTTTAATTACACATTTTTGTGGGTCTGTAGCTGAATATTGTTTGTATTATTATTATAACTTGTGTTGAGACCAGTGTAGGAGAAAGTCAAGCTTAAAAGTGCTCTTAAAAATACATACAGTAAGCTGTGTCTGGAAATGTTTACTGAAACCAAAAAGAAATGAAAACAGAGTGGTGGCAAACCTTTTGCACTCCAGATGTTCATGAACTACAACTCCCATGCCAGCATGCCCAAGTGGCCAAGTGGCCATGCTGGCAGGGGCTGATGGGAATTGTAGTCCATGAACATCTGGAGTGCCATAGGTTTGCCACCACGGAATAGAAGAATCAGATGAATGTGCATGATCATGGGTGTACTGAACACGAAAGAAGCTTTTTGAGACCAGAATGAACATGAAGAAGACAACATGACCATGTTCATAGCCAGTTCCACTTAAGGATGATTATTTCTCTTTGGGAGGTGGGTGGGAAGAACCACGTTCCTTGGAGGGAAGGAGGGATTGATAGATAAGAACATAAGAACATAAGAACAAGCCAGCTGGATCAGACCAGAGTCCATCTAGTCCAGCTCTCTTCTACTCGCAGTGGCCCACAGGTGCCTTTGAGAGCTCACCTGCAGGAGGTGAAAGCAATGGCCTTCTGTGGCTGTTGCTCCTGAGCACCTGGACTGTTAAGGCATTTGCAATCTCAGATCAAAGAGGATCAAGATTGGTAGCCATAGATCGACTTCTCCTCCATAAATCTGGAGTAAAAAATTGGATGCAGGACACTCAGCCTATGGTTGTAAGATGTTCTACATTGTGACATTTTGCTCATATGTTGTTTGTGCATTATAGCTTTATGTTCAGTGACAAGTAAACAGTGACAAATAAACAACCACAGTCTTGCAGGGCTGTACATGACTTGTTTTGGAGTCCCAGATGCCAGCAATTTCAATCTGGCATGTTTCAGTGCGGAGCCCATGACGGAGATATCAGATGCCTCTTCCTTGGCATCGTGATATTGAATGATCTTGGCATGGGAAGGGTCTCCACATGGGATCTTGAAGAGCAGCTGTCAGAATAGACCAGGGGTCTGCAACCTGCAGCTCTCCAGATGTTCATGGACTACAAATCCCATGCCAGCATGGTAGGGGCTGATGGGAATTGTAGTCCATGAACATCTGGAGAGCTGCAGGTTGCAGACCCCTGGAATAGACAGTACTAGCCAGAGGTGTAGCACTATGAAACGATGCCCAGGGCTTACCCACCTCCCCCACGCCCCCCACAGACACACATAATCCGCCCATAATCTGGTGATTTACTAGAAAAAGAAAATATTATCCTTTCCTTCTAAGGATGAGGAGTAGTCTATTTTTTGTTAAATGCTCAGTAAGCAGCAGTGTTCAGGAGCAGCAGTGGCGTAGTGGTTAAGAGCAGGTGCATTCTAATCTGGAGGAACCAGGTTTGGTTTGATTCCCCACTCTGCCGCTTGAGCTGTGGAGGGTTGCCTGGGGAATTCAGATTAGCCTGTGCACTCCCACACACGCCAGCTGGGTGACCTTGGGCTAGTCACAGTTCTTCTGAGCTCTCTCAGTCCTGTTCCTGTTCCATCAATGCCTCAAAAAGGCTGCTATGTTAGGTAATATGCAGATTTAAACTTATTTCCCTAATTGATGTAATTGATCAAAAGATAGATGATTTGTCACCCCTTCAATTAACCTGCAGTCACCAAAATATGTTGAAAAATCTCACCGGCAAGGAGGATGCTAGTCAGGGGCTGTCCTTCATACAACACAACTGTGCCCCACATAAGAATTTTTCACAAAACGTTTTAAGTTGTGACACAACCGCTTCCATTGAAATTACAAGAAAATATTGACTTGCAGCGGCTCCGGCTTCCTCCAGGCGGACGCCATCTTCCTCTCTAATTGATTAGTTAAAACATCCCCTTAAGGCTTTGGGGATTCTAAAACCAAACCAACAACGATCCCAATAAAACAATAAAACAGTAAAACAATTAGCTAGGAGCTAGCAGTTACTAAAAGAATTTTTTAAAAAAACCTTTCTTAAAAAAAAGTTAAACGAACTCTAATTACCCTAATAAAAGGACACTGGTTTCTAGCCCAGCAATAAAATTGTTAAAAGTTAAAATATACCAAAGCTAAACTAAATTAAAAGCCAACAATAGCTGGAAGATAATAGGTTTAAAAGTTTTAAAAGAACTCAAATAACACAGAGCCCAGTCAAATGAGCGCAACTGGCATGTCGCCAGCATTAAGCATGAATGATGAAACAATTTTAGATTAAAGGAAGTGCTAGTAGATAAAAAGTGGGTGAGGTAAAAGAACTTTTAAAAACTTATCTTAAAAATGTGGAGGAGCTCATCAGGGAGCAACCGCACGGAACGGCAGCCGGAACCGGAACCCCCAAGGTGCTTCCATTGAAATGCTGAAGGGGGGTTTATAGAACAGGAGACTTTGGGGTTTTAAAAAATTCCATGGCTGCCTTTCACCGCTCCTCCCCCCCCTCCCCCAGTATTTCTCCAGACTCCACCCATGTAACACCCCCCAAATCCCCCTTTGTCTAGATGGATTTTTCAATATCACATTCACCCCCTTTGCAACATGCTGCCTTGTTCAGAATCAGACTGTTGGTCTGTCGAGGTCGATGTTGGCCTTTTCCACACAAATCATTTAGAATATCTCCAGAACGTTTTTGCTTCCGCTCCCCTTTTACTGTAAAGTTTGCTGCGCTCCCCTCCTCCAAACATTTCATTTGAGGTGGTTGTTGCTTTTTTGCTAATCCATTGATTTGGTGCCTTATTGATTGGTTGAATCATCGCTTCATGAATTGTGGGTTTACTCATGAGTAAACTTACCACGTGTGAGAAACTGCCATTAAAAAATCTGTTGAATTGTTGCTGCGTGTAATCGTGGGTTTATTCTCAAGTAAATTTACTCGCACTTAAGAGACAATGCGAGGGGGAGAGGAGTGAGAAAAACAGCCCCCCCCCCATGCATGAAACGATGTAAACCAAGAGGCGAGGGGGAAAGGAGTGAGGCAAGAGACACAAAAAAAATGGCGGCCCAGGCTCCAAGGGGCTTGTTGAGCGAGGACACGGGGACTTGAGAAATGGGCCTGCTTTTCGGCAGGAAATTTAAAACATTGAAAGAATACTGCATTACAAAGGAAACCAGCTTGGAAACATTTCAGCCGAAAGAATTGTTGTAAAAGGGCTTTCGAATAAGACAGATTAAATGAAATGTTCCCAGGACGAATAGGGGAAAAGACAGGCAGAACGCCACGGAGGAAATTATTATTTTTTTCCAAATCCAAAACCTTTATTAGGCATAAAACCGGAGTGTGTCATGAATTCCAAATACAATAAAAGGATCATTATTGCACAACTTGCAGTACACAGAGTAAAAATGTAGCAACAGCTTCAGAGATTTCAGCATTAGAGTTATTTAGAAGCTTAGCCATTTTTATCAGAAAGGAGCAAAAATCCTGTTGGTCATACAGTTCTCAAATTAGTTCTGATGTTGTTGTATTTTGAACAGTGAAGCAGAATATGAGAAAGTGAATCAGTTGTATTAGGACAGAAACGACAGCAACGCTCATTTTGTGGGATATTAGAGAAGCGACCTTGAAGATGTACTGACGGAAAAGAGTTACACCTTGCTCTAGTCATGCAATTGTAATTTACAAGATGTTCCAGGTATATAGCAGGGCTAGATTTCTGAGGGATAATCCCAAAGAATATTGGAGAGCAAGAGCTTTGCGCTTTGCTCAGGAGAAATTGATATTCTTGATCGAATAATCTAGACTTTAAGCGATGATAAATCTCCGGAGCGATGAGCATTTGTAGGGCCTCCCAAGAGAAGCCCAAGGAAAAGATATTTTTTTCAATATGTAGCCACCATTTCGAAAGCTGAAGCTCTCTCATTTCCAACAGGGATAAACTATTAAGGTCTGTGCAGAAACAAAGACGCAGCCAAAACTTAAAAGTAACAACCCATGCCCTTGTTTCTAATAAATGCTGCCCTGATTCCAAACAAAGAACACCATAGGGGACACAATACGGGGTTCCAAAGATCTTATATAGGAAATTGGATTGAATGCGTTCCAATTTCTGGTGCCATGCTTGGATCTAGATGGGGATACCATACAAAAGGTGGGCCACCTTAGCCTGGGCCACCTTCAACACTGCTGGTATGAATCTACCACCATTGATATAGGAAATGATTTATTAAAGTCCTGGAAATGTTTTAAGTGACTTGTGCAGCCCACTGTCTATTCTGACTGGCAGATCTGAGAAGGACAAGCTGTTATCCCAAGCAGCAAGGACATTTTGATCCGTTTTTTATCCGGTTTTGTATTGCATGATGTATGGATTTGCATGGATTTGAGAAACTATGTATGGATTTGAAAAACAGCCTGGTGAGGTGAAGGCACAAGCCCCAGTTCTCAAGACCACTGGGGTCTCAGCTGGGATGGCATCTTGACTTATGTCATGGGGTGTCATGATTTGGGTCAATTAAGGGCAAGTGGCTGGGAGCCTTCCTAGATTTGTCTTCCTTGTGGCCAGAGCTGAACCATGGCAGCTCACTGGGGGACATAAAACGCCTACTGTTTCTCTGATCTGTTTGGAATTCAAGGGCAGGAGGGAGAGTTAAGGGCTTAGCAGACTGTAAAGTATGGCTGGGGACCTGTATGCTTGAGGGACGGTTGTCAGATTAAAGTTCTCAGAACTTCTGCATGCTGACTGACAGCTAGAGTTAATTTTCAGTTAGCTCCTTGGCAATTAATTTGCCCCATTCTCTCTCAGAGACTCAAGACAGCTTTCAAAAATGAATACACTGCAACCACGCAAATGAAATGTGTCTTCTGCCAGTGAATTCCCTGGAAACTCTTCAAAGTCTCTTCCCCGCGTTGCTTAGTGTATGTCCTTTATGGATTGCGGCTGCTGGAGTGTCTTCAAAGAGGGTTCCGTCAGCAATCCCTCAGGGGCCCTGGCAGTTAAAATGGCAGCTCTCTTGGCTGGAAAAGGCGAGATACAGAATCAGGATATCTGGGGAAGCCACTAGCAGGTGGACAAAGGCTGTGACCCATCCTCTCCCATCTGCCAGCTGATGGAGCGAGGGGGAACTGCACCCACCCACCCCCGCCCTTTCACGCCCCTGCGCTGGCGCGTGCCCACCCACTACCCGCCCCCGCCTTGTTGGCACTACGCCACTGCTTTGGGGCCCTGGCAGTTAAAAACTCTTGCTTCTTTGGCTCACAGGGGCTGAATCCTGGGCAGTTTAAACCCTCCAGCCATTGGTTCACCTGCCTGTGACATCACAGCAGTTCTCAGAAACTTCACGCAGGTCGTAGAAACAGAAGGGGCCATGAATTGCAAAGGGAAAGAGGTCTGTCCCCTCCCCAAACTTCCCCAGGCTCCACCCCTAAAATCTCCAGGTATTTCCCAACCCCGAGCTGGAAATCCTACGGGCACAGATTGGTCTGTAAACTTGGGGACCCCCCAGGTTTGTAGAAAAATCTGAAACATTTTTTTAAAAAAGCCTTTGGGGAGGCTGGCCGCTGATGCCCCCCCCCCCCGTTAACATCTGTGGATCCTGCCGTCCCTCCCCTCTTTTAGGGGATTAGTTAGTAGGTCGCCTCTTGTTGTATTATTTATTGTATTTGATACTAATACTCTGCTTTTAATGGGGTTTTAATGATTCAAAGACTATAGAGCCATTTTATTATGATTTATTTAATGATTTGAGATTTATTGATTTTATTTTGTGCTCTATTCGTATATTCATGTTCACCGCCCTGAGCCCTTCGGGGGAGGGCGGTATATAAATATGATAAATAAATAAATAAATAAAAATGCATTGGGGTTTTTCAAGTTTTCAGATTTTTCTGAACTTCTGGGAGAGGGGGGTCTCTCAAGTTCACGGACTATTGGTGTAGCAATAATTTGGCATCAATCCACATCAATCCGCAGATCGTGTGTGTGTGTGTGTGTGTGTGTAAATAAATAAATAAACCCAGATAAGTCAATATTTTTATCTGACAGCGTTGTTGTAATAATAGTAACATGATCATGCACCCAAAGTGCTTTTTGACTCTTGAGTGCTCCAAAGTTTAAGCTGTATTGTCGAAGGCTTTCACGGCCGGAATCACTGGGGTGCTGTGTGGTTTCCGGGCTGTATGGCTGTGTTCTAGCAGCATTCTCTCCTGACGTTTCGCCTGCATCTGTGGCTGGCATCTTCAGA